>NC_061509.1:254929776-255188979 GCF_022539505.1 Lolium rigidum | reverse complement strand
TTAGCTTCATCTTGATCGCAGGATCACCTAGTATTCGTGCACCCCGTGACGCATCATGGGTGGATCGGCTTTCGAGCCGATTCACAGATAACCTCGAGAGCCGATCGAGGCTCGTATTTAATGTTTACGTGTATGCCATGCGAACATAAGCGAGGCATCCCCATCACCTTCCGACCAGGTATAGGTCAGGTGGCACGCCACCTTCCCGACCGGGTATAGGTCGGGTGGCACGCCCTTGCACTTCGCATCGCCGCGTGTGACCGAGAAGAGCATTGCGGGCCGTCGCTCGGAGGGGTCTCAGCCAGCCGCAGCTCTAGGCTCTTCCCGGCTCTACCGTGTTGACAGGCCGCTGCCCGCCGGTGGGTTTTGGCAATCAACAGAATCCAAGACATAAATGAACATCCTTTAAGCAATATCCTCAGTAACAGAAGCACACATGAAAATTAGCTTACTCACATAATCCAAAGGCATAGACATTCAGATTTTTTACCCGCATTATCCGCATGCTCCTAATACCCATCCCAACAAGTACCTGTAAGTTTAATTGTTTGTTAACTCATCAATGGGAATCCTCAGTGCTCAAGGCCTGAGCAAGATTACAGATTAAGTATATAAAATTGCAGCACTATGTCAAAAGAACAAGATAGAGGCACCGTATCCAAATAACTGTCACTGGTAATAGAGCAACATGGAAGGCTTATAGGCCTAATGAAACATTTCTTTTGGAATAAGGAAAAATGGTACATGCCAGTGTCCACAAAAGAGAGTTGGAAAAACAACCTCTGCAGTTGGGTTTGAATTGTCCTCAAGAAGGGTAGGGAACTTGATTCCTGTTGTTGGTTCTGTCACATCTTCTGGCAAGATTGTTCTTGGCACAGCAACACGAGCACAACCTGGACGCCTTTCTTCCAAATATGGCTGATCCATATGTTCTCTGATTTGTGTACCATCTTTTCCCAAAGTAATTGAATCCAGGAGCATCTTTGGTGATCTTTGTCAATGCATAGAAGGAACAGTAAACAAAGAAAAAAATTAATTGAAATCCAAACTGGGAAGCAATAATAATCCAATCCAACCATATATATAGGAGAACCTTGTAAACTATTTCCATAAAAAGCAGGGGTAGACTACTGGAGTTTGAAAGAGCAATAAATGAACCTTACATGTTTTCAAATGGTGGTATCACAGAAGAAGCAGCTAGCATAAGAATGTTACAGGCCTGTCGCTCCTCCATGTCATTCCAGAGTTGCCCAAATGTCACATTTGCAAGCCTGGCTAAGAGCATCTGTATAGCACGCTCTTCTCTTACTCGAGAACCAAACTGCAACCCAGCGAAATGCTGCAGGCAAGAGGTCGCTTGTTTTATTTGTGACTGACAGGCTCTTGAACCAGAGCCTGCAATAGCAGACAAGCTATGTAAGATCTTGGGATTTGATGCTCTGGAAAGGCAGAAATAGAAAGCCCCCGCAACTTTGTTGAAGCAGCCAAACACCTCCTGAACTGCACCACTTCCTGCAGAACATATATGTCTGGGATTCTGAAAGGAACTCTCGACTAGTGTTCCGACCTGTGCTATTAATCTCAACCCGGTATCATGAGATATCAGAGAGTCTGCTGGGAACTTATGCAGATATCCTCCGTTGTGATCAAGCTTGGAAAAAAAGGTCCAATCAGGTTTCATAGTTTTGCGACTTCAGAAGTCCTTAAACCAAGTCACCAGACCTCGAGTTTGGCAACAGGAGAACCTAATCGGATGTGCCAATTGGAACAAAGGAATCAGTAGTCAGGAAACATATATGTCAATAAGGAATTCATTGTGTGTTCACAGACTGAAAAATGTATGAGCTAATCCCCAAAAGCAGTCATCATGCCCTTCTTTCTGAGCTTTCATTATATGGCCCTACTACTACAGTTGAAGAAACCACTCTTTCCCCACACACATCAATTTAATGATTTTCGCTTCTTAAGACATTCACAGTAGTTGACAATACAATCCCCCCAAAAGAGCAATGAAGCTCCCAAAGAATCGGTTGAGGCTGATCCTCCCAGTTGAGGCGTCAGTTGAAGAGCGTCTTCTGATCCTGCTCACCCACACCAACTAATTTGGCGACGTATGATGGAAGAAAAAAGCATGTGTGGTCTTTCTGAGCCGTTGTCTGGCTACTTTCTAGTACTGAACTGTAAATTTGGGATGTCCATGCTGCCAGCATCAGGCAACAGAACTGAACTGAAAACAATGTATGAAACGTTTGTCTAATTTGAGGCTGATCCTCTCAGTGGAGGCCTCGGTTGAAGAGCATCGTCTGATCCTGCTCACCCACACCAACTGGTTCAGCGACGTATGATGGAAGAAAAAGCATATGTGGTCTTTCTGAACCGTTGTTTGGCTAACTTGTACTGAACTGTAAATTTGAGGTGTCCGGTGCTGTCGGAATCAGGCAGCAAAACTGAACTGTAAATTTGGGGTGTCCGTGCTGTCGGAATCAGGCAGCAAAACTGAACTGAAAACGATGTATGAAACGTTTGTCTAATTTGACAAAAATGGAGCGGGGAACTTTGCTCCATTTCTTATGATGATCCCACTGGCACCAAGGAAGACATTCAAAATCTCACCTCCCCCACTGCAAGTCTGCCTGCAACTAATCACTTGGAATCCCAAAAATAAAATCCAGAAATCCCCAAGCACACAACACACATACCGCTCGGATCAACACCGAACACAGCATTATCTAGCAGTTCCTACCAGATTCACAACCAACAAACACCAGCCCGTCACTCACAGCCCCCCCGCAGATCAACTGAACCGCCCACATTGGCCATCCCTCCCATGTACATCGACACGCGCGCCAAAAGAAGGACGGGGAAATAACACAGCTTGAGGAAAGCATCAAACCTTGGCCCGGCGCACCGAATCGCGCGTCGCTGGCAGATCGGAGAGGGAGGAGACAGCTGAGCGCGCGCGAGCAAGAAAGCGGGAGAGGGGGGCAAGGTCGAGGATGCCGTGCCTTCCTTGCCCGGCCGGTGTTCCCTCCGATTCGGGGCGTTGCCGGCGACCCCAAGGGAATGGAGTGTGCGGGAGGGGGGGAGGTGGTGAAGAACTGAAAGCAAGCTCTCTCCCTTTCGTATTAACTTGCCAAACTACCTCGGCGGCGGCTGGCTGGCTGCCTCTCCGCCCGCCCATGCGTGCGACACGTGCGAACTCTTTTTCAGAACAGAACTTGTCTCTGCTCAATATGTAAAGCATAGTAAAATTTTGTTAGGAGTATAAAATGTTTGGCCAAAAAAAGGAAGTAAAACTTGTTGTGAACATTGGCGAACAAAAGTGTTCATGAAAATTGATACATTAGAAAAGTTTAATATCACAGCCAACTTGTTGGCTATAAGCAATTGTCATGTCATCTATAGTCAATCTAGAGCTAACATGTACAATAGTGAGCTATAAAATTATATCATTTTTACTAATACAAGATCCACCATTCACTCTCACAGAATGGCTAGGAGCACGTGCTAGAGCAGGCTGTTGTATTAGAGTCTACTGCTCTTCTCTCTCCTTCTATCTCTCCTTCAACTAGATAATAATATATTATTATTTTAATCTTTATAGCTAACTGATTAGAATTTATTGTACTTGCTGTTAGGGAAGTGTGCCAAGACTTGACTAGAAGCTATTGTGGATCCCGTGGGATCTCATATCGCGTGAGACAACTCGGATATAGCTATTTTCGCGCCTCCATGTCAATAGCTATTGTACATGTGTTTCGTTTCAAAAAAAAACTATTGTAGATGGTGTGAGATCCTTCTTTAACTCGACAACTAAGCTGGTTTCGCCCATTTCTCTCTATGCGCCAGAATTGCACAAGATTGTCTCTCACAAGAATATGAATGTCCACAAGATGACAACTGGATCATAGCGGTATAGCCGCATTATAACGGTAGTTCGTTATATTGAATTCATCAATCTAGTAACCAATATGAGTAGGGCCACCCTATATCCTGAAAGACCGAACATTGTAGCTTGGCGTGGAACCCTCGACGAGAAATACTCCAATGCATTATTACACAGGGTTCTCCACGTCGAAATTGTGAAAAGCTATTGGCTTGTTTTGTACACCCAAATTCTCACCACATATAAACTTGTTGAGCGTGGATGGCCTCATGATCTGGCATGCTAGCTCCACTGAGATGTCAGCTCCACATGTGTAAGGATTGTCCCTTCTCTAGATGCTACTCTCTGGAGTTGTACTAAATCTAAGTCAATTACTTCAAAAGAAAAATCTGAGTCAATTAAAAGTGACATGAGGGAGTAGATGGTAGGGAATCTCGTGTATTCTTAGACATATGATCAATGTTACATGGGGTAACTAATAATGTAGACACATAATTGTTTCTCCGTTTCACGTCCGTAACTTCCTATCGATCAACTGAAGATGACATTCGAGAGAATATCTAGTGCTCCCAGCAATTATGTGCTACCAGTTTCCCGGTTGATTCAAACCGTCGGATCAAAAAGTGACGGCCATGTGATTTGTGTGCAGCACATTTGCCAGTGGACCCTTGAGTTCCCTGAAATGAACCCGCACTCCATCTAAGTGAGATTCCATGTGCATAACTTTTATGGACAGAACCTTCTACTGTTCTATAATCAACCCGCGCTAGACTTGTGTGAACGCATGGGGCTTACACTAGGAGTGCGGGTTTATTTTTCCTAAAGTCAAGGTCTTCAAGCAAATAAGTCGGCACACAAATCAGTAAACCGTCGCTTTTTGATCCGACGGCCCAGATCGTGGGAAACCAGTAGCATATAAATAGCTGGGAGCACTAGATATGTTCTCCATGACACTCATGTAGCATAATCTGTTTAGCGTGTAACTAATGATGTAGACGCATAGTGTTTCGCTAGATCGACCTAGATTTGCATGCGTTGAACCAGAGGCCAGCTGACAGAGATCATCTTAACATTTCGTTGTTGGCGCTACGCAAAGTGGACTTGTTCATCGAGTGATTAATTAGGGTGGCATGGGCCTCAGGATGGGCATGACAGCTCTTTGCTGCTTGATTGCCTCCCATCAGTCACATGGATTGCTTGCTCAGCGTCTCGCACTGCACTACCACATGCCTACCCAACTTTCCGAGGCTACGATTGATGATGTGATCTCCTCCAGGCCTCAATGAATGAAAGCATGTAACGACATTTGCAGCTGGTTCGGTCCATCAATTCAGCACGTACGCCTCGCCCTGGGCATGATGGATGGCTCAACAAGACAGATCGCTGTAGAGGGGCCGCCCAAGAGGTAGGCGACACGATGGAGTGTATAGTGCTGCTTTGCCGCACCAACCTACTGTGTTCAATGAACCTAGCCTGGAAGGCTGGATTCCCAAACAGTGGGAAGGTGAGCTGAGAGCATCCTCGCTAAGAGTATTCCCACTCGTTGGCGCTCCCCACGCCCAAATCCGGACGAAACAACCGCCGGATTGGACGAAATTAAGTCGTGGGGAGTACCGTATTTCCAGTCGTCCACCCGGAGTTCGGCGGATAGAGTTTAAATTCAAACAAATCGCCGTCCCGCGCTACAAGTACGGCCGGTTGATCGGCAAAAGGAGCAAAAGGGTCGGCCACGGATCGGCGATCGGAGGGAAATTACACGGAGACGAGCTCGTCGGCAGTCCCGGCCGGCACGGCGGTGTCCGACGGACCAGTTTCCTCACACGCCGTGGCCGAAGCGGCTGCGGCGGCCGACGATGAAGCAGCGGCGGTGGACGTCGAAGCGGCCCGCGGTCGACGAGGTAGATGGTGAGGTAGACGAGGTAGGAGCCGGCGGAGACGACGAAGGACCGGCCGGAGTGGCTCGGAGGATGTCGCTGCGGTGGCCCCGGTACCAATTCCTCGTCTCCTCGTCCATCGGTTCCATGTCGCCGCCGCCCATGAGGAACGCCAAGTCCGTGTTCCTCTTCTTCGCCGCCGCCGTTGTCTTCGGCAGGGCGATCCGGACGCCTTGGTTGGCGAGCATCTCCCGCCACCTGCCGTCGAACTTGTCGTTCCTCCCGTCGGCGTGCGACCTCAAGTCGGCCCGGCACTTGTCGATCGACGCCCGCATCCTGTCGGCGGGATTGCCCGTCTTTTGAGCTCTTTGAGCTTCTTCCGGCCGAGTTCGGGCGCCCTTCCGCCGCGCAAGCCGCCGGAGCGTCGGGGTTGTACTTGCTCGGTCTTGCTCTTCGAGAGGGTCGTGCGGACTTCCTTCCACTTCTCGCGGTTCTCGAGGCGGGCGTAGACGTTGAGGAACTTGAACCGCGGGCCGGTGTCGTCCGTGTACATGTCCAAAGCTCGGCGCAGCTGGGGAAAAAGAGCACGGCGATACGGGTCAGCTAACGACGATGTACCTCGGCGATGCAGGGTCGACGGAGCATACCTTTTGCTCCAAGTCGTGGCCGCTGATCGGCCGTTTCTCGCACTCCTCCTGTATGCCGTGCCATTTGTTGCACGCCGTCTGCATGATCCCCCAATGGGTGGCCATTGCCTTGTCTCCCCGGTACACGTTCATGTTCGTCTTGTTGAAGTAGGGATCGACGAGTTTGCGCTCCTCGTACGCCCGCTTCACTCGAAGCCGTATGTGTCGAACGACTGATTGGCCCCGATTATGCCGTTCGTGGACACGGTCTTCCAAGCTTCGGCGAGGCACTCCTCTTCCTTCGGCGTCCATTTGATACGCGGTTCGGCAGGCGGCGAGTCCTTCTTCCTCTTCTTCTTCCCTTCGACAGGTTGGCGGCGGCTTGTGTTGGCTCTTCTTCTTCCTCGTCTTCTTCTTCGACGGCTTGGCTTCCGTCGGCAACATCCTCCCGATGCTCGTTGCGCGCCGCCACAGCGGCCGTCGCCCTCGTCTCCTCTTGTGTGAAGAACCCCGGGCACGCAGCGGCGGCGGCCATGAAAAACCCCGGGCTCGCAGCGGCGGCGGCGGCGGAGCCGGAGGTGATCATCTCGTGGATCTCCTCTTCGTTCGGCGCCGCCATCGCACCGAACGCGAGCGGCCCTCGTCGCATGGCCGGCGAGGTGCCCTCGAACTGGCCGCCGCCGACGTCAAGCTCGGGCGGCGACGGCGTGGACCTGGACGGTTGGACGTAGGCGTCCTCTTGGAACACGGCAGTCGGCGACGGCGAGTACAGCGAAGGGGAGAAGGACGACGGGAAGCCGGTTGTATCTTGCGTCGGCCATTGGCCGGGGAACATGCTGCCGCCGCTCATGGCCATGCTGATCATCCTCGCTTGTTCGTCCTGGGCCGCCGCCGCCCTCTTGGCGGTGGCTCTTTTCACCCTCTCCGCCCTGCCGCTTGTTTCCACCTCGCGCCGTTTCTCATCCGCCGCCCACTCGGCGTTCGACATGCCCGGCGGCTTCGTCTTCTTCGCCCGCATCTTCCTCGCCGGCGCCTTCGGCGGCATTGTGGTGGACGAGAAGACGAGGAGGAGAGTGGTGGTGGACGAGAAGACGCCGCCGGAAACTGGAGCTGGAAGACGAGGAGATTGGGGAATTTCGGCGGGAGAGAATGGGGATATGCAAGCAAATTGGAGGGAATGGGGATATGCAAGCAAATTGGAGGGAAAATCGATAGGATTTGGTTTTCCAGTCGCCGACTACGCGGGTCCACACGACGTTTCGCGCCAAAATCTTTCGTCCGGAGTCCCCGAGCGCGCCCCGGGGGGCCGGGGATGGCGTGGGCTCGCCGGATGGATGAAGGGCCAAATCCGGACGAAAACGAGGAACCGGGGGCGCGACTGGACCGAATTACGCCGTCCGGATGGAAAAAACGTCGCTCGGGGGCCTCGTCGGGGGACGAGTGGAGATGCTCTAAACGGCAAAGAAGACGACGTCTTTTTCCTCTAGGTATTCTGCAAGTCAGTTTGGGGCTACTATCACTGTCGACTTCCACACTCTTTCCTGGTGAAAAAGATGGTCCAGACTCCAGACGAGAGTAACATTGACATCCAGTTTATTTTGGTTAGAACATTTCCAGTATGGAGCAGGAGTAACCTTGGCCTTGGTGTCATACTCGGACCAACGGGCTGTGAAAATCAAAGAGAAGAAATATCCTTATCAGAACATGTCAAATATTACTACAGTAGTAGTCTTCTGATGGAAAACAAAAGCAGCTAATTCGCCAAAAAAAAAAAATCCAAAGCAGCTGCCGAAATATCCTTACCGGAACATATCAAATAGACTACTGCAATAATAGTATACACATAAGGTAAAAAAAAATAGTATACACATCACATGCCAAAAGTATTCTTCTTCTCTTCAGAAAGTATTCTAGATAAATATCTGATTCAGCAGTCATATCAACAGCTCGTGTTCATCGTGGCATGTTCAGAAAATTCATCGATGGACCCATGTGGTTTTTTTTCCTAGGTCAACAGTTCACCTTCGTTTCGTAACTGGTTAGAAAAAAGAAACGTTATCCTTTACATGTTAACATGCAGCCACACAAGGCTCAAGATCAACCAAATCTATGCTAAACCCCTCATACACCATTAAGGCATTATTAAACAACACTTTGCAGATTTACAAATCAAACTGTGCATTCACAGGAGAGCTGCCGCGTATGCTTTTCCTTTTTTCTGATGCATACCAGGCAGCATGCTGGTCTTATACTACATTACAATTTTAGTGAAACCACTGATGCTCCTAAACTGCCAATTGTTAGGGGTTCGGAATTCACATGAGATGACTATCTTTGGTCAGTTGTCCTAGGTGAGACATTCAGAAATTGGAGAATTTTTGAACTAGCTGATACACACCACTAGATGAAGATTCCAAGAACAGTTGAATCAGGTGTGTTGCTCCTTTTGCAGCTGGCCTCGGAACTTTGCAATGTGCTTTCGCAATTCGATGTTTGACAGTCTCTCTGCCTCCAGTGCACGTTCAAGCTGTTCGGCACACCCAAAAATCAATTATGGGAAAGAATATAAGAATGTTATAGGACAAAAAGAATAGCACTTCAATTATCCAGACTACCTTTGCTGCTCGAGCACTCCACTCTCCAAGAATGGCTCTGAGTCTATCATTTTCTTCAACATACTGCATCCAGCATGTTCATTAATCAAGTAAGCATGCTTTGCAAGAAGATATGAGAAAACCTAACTTGATCATCATGCTATGGAATAGTGCTATTTGCGGAAACATACCTGATTGTTGCTCACACGAATACGTTGGATCTCGGAGTCCTTCTCATCAATCAGGCCACGAGCAAGGTCAAGCTCAGAGTGCACTTGATTCATCTGCAGATTCAATTAGTAATTTAGTACGTATGTGATACTTCATGATTCTAGTAAATGGTTCTCATATCAAGATTTGCAGCTTTCTATGTTATAATATGATTTCAGTTAAAATAGGAGAGAATTAACACATACTAGTCAATAAGCACATGGTACTGCTAGACTGCTAGCAATTAGTTTGTTTACAGCCGTGCCAACAACTAGTTCAAATAGTAGTTATATTTACTGTAATAGTTTACGTAAGCATTTCCTTAAGTAGACCAGAGATAGGTGATTTGACCTTGGCCATTGGGCACCTGCCTCGTGAGGTCAAGAATAGTCGGTCTTTAGATAGTACTGATTATTACCTCAGCGGAGAGTGCTCGAAGTTCTTGGTCACGAGATGCTAAAAGGTGGGCAAGATCAACCTGCAGAATTGGAGAAGAGAATAACAGCATGTCAATCGACCACTTCATATAACAGCTACAGTATTTCTTCTCTAATTCTGAATCTGTGCAAGTGCCAGTTCAAACTAGTGCAGCATAAGCAGTCAGTATTGTGCAGACCTGAGGAGTGTTCCCAACATCAGTTCTCTGGTATTTGCTCAAGCTTTCTTGTAAGCGAAGCACCTTTCAAGAAAAGAAACAAAATTGTTTGTCAACAACCAAACTTATGAAAGTTGCAACTGATTTAGTATTATAATCCATGATCATTTTGACCAGAAAGGTAACTGTATATAAACTATCCAATTCTTCAGTCTCGAGTACTGATCTGATAGAGTAAGTCAGTGAAGAAATAGTATTACAGAGGTTCCACTCATTCCTTTTTTCATGAAACAGTATGACTAATCACTGCAATCAATTTAAGGCAATGATATTTAATAATGCACATAGTTCTGCTACAGGTTAGCTTCTCTACATCAATTATAAAGGATCTAAGTATATAAAAGAGAACAGATCTAGTGAAATGGGTCTTGAGTATCGGGCATCACAATTGCATTCATTTTCTATGTACCTCCTCACTCAGGTAATGAATATTCTCCCTTTGGTATTGAAGTAATGCCATCTGCTGATCAGAAAGACGGCCATCATAATATCTGGTGAACAAAAAAGGGTCAGGGTGTCTAGCTCTAATGGCAAGGTCATGTTCAGTGATCTATACAACATATATTGACAGTTTAACTCTCTGAAGTCACATGCCGCTAAATGTGAGCTCAATACTATGTTTGAATTATTTTTCTGATAGACATGATTTAATGAAGGCAATTCGAGACAGTCAAAAACTCAAACACCTAAGTGTTGTGCAAACTATGTGACAGAAGAGAGAAGTCGTATGTGCAGACAAGAGTAGACTACGAGTTTTGAAATATCAAAATGTAACTATGTAAGTAGATATCAATTGAGAGAGAAATTCAGCACATCTGCAGTGCCCCATTACTTTGGTACCTTCGATCTTCCAAAGTGCTAGATGGTTGAAGTGCAGAATATAATGACCGCAAGATATCAGGCCGCCCATTCAAAGAGTTGTATTTGTGGATATACCCTGTAAAAGGAACCAATCAGGCATTGCATCTTAAAAGTATCTAGTGGGGCCAAACATGCATGTGAAAGGAAAAAAGAGCACATGCACATGTATTTAATTAAGTAGATGAACTGAAAATATCATGAGAAACATGTGGAGTACCATTCAAGGAGTGGTACAGTGTTGCTTCGTTAGTATAATTCTGAATTCTGAAAGAAATAATCCTAATTGTGGGTGCAAAATAAAGATTTCAAAGATATTTGAAAAGGTGTGCCATGTTAATAAACCAGCAGACCAAATCATAAATTGCACAAGAGAGCACAAGTTGCTATGATTCTAGCTATCAAAAAGGTGGTATAAGCAACTTAACTCACATATGTATAAGCTCATGAAACATCCAGCACATATTGCTTCAACCACGATAGCGATCCTGAATTATGGCAACTGGAATTGTGAGATGATTGCAAGAGCAAGAAAGAGGGACTAAACTATTGTTAGCTAGTTATGAGGTTGTTCAGTTCATATTTACAATCCAGCTTACTGACAGGTGATAGCACAGTTAGCATAGTTAGAAATTCTAGGAAACAAACGTATAAAACAATTATCTAGCTAAACAGCAGGCTTCTAAGCATGTTGTGACTTCTATCAGCCTAGGATCTCCAGTTCAGCTTTGTAAACTATACTATAAAGTTGGGAACAGGCTCCCCAAGCCATAAACATGTTGAAAACCAGTCCAGGAACTCTAGCTTTTGGGTCAATTGACAGCTGAACTTATGTCAATAAAATAGGACACTAGAACAAGGGTTTAAACACAACAAAACTGTGATCAACATAAGTTAACAACAGCAAACTGAAACAATAGAATATACACCCATGCATTGCATTCTCTTGTCATTTCCGTTGAATATATACCTATGAATTTGCTTTGTAGTATAATTTATAAATTAAGTTAAATGCCATAATGTTTTTCTTGCCAAAAGGCATAATGCCATCTCAGATAAGCTTCACATGTCCTCAACTTCCGTTCAAAAATCATGATTCAAGAGATATCTCACAAATTTACGGAGGCTAAATATAGTGGCAAAGATGTACCTTAGCAACAGTGAAATTGATAGAATTCGTAGAAGGGGCTGCCAGACTATGATTAAAAGCATTAAAGCAGTGCCTGCGGAAGCGATACACATTAACAGTGAATCAGCGCTAGCAAGATAAAAATTAAAACCACAAGCTATATACTCACTGTCGCACTCTCAAGAGATGGAACCACCAAGATGGTCAAATTAAAGGAAACAGCGGTTCACTAAGTGGCTAATGCTAGTTATAAATTGTAAAATGATGATATTAGAGTGTCACACAAATTTGTTTTGTGCTGCTCACCATAAGCAATAGTGGCAAATGGAAGTCGAGCAATACGCTTCAGTTTCTGGCTAAAATCGTAATAGCCCTGCAAGTCAAAAGATGAAATACACTAGTTAATAAGCAAAACGAAACAAAGAGAAGCAGCATGTTGAAGTAAAATAAAAGGAAGATTCTGAATGAAACTAGGGACCTTGAGTACAATTTTTGTAAGTACATTTTCATTAATGACAAAGTGTAACACGTAATGTAACAATAGAAGAAAAGACAACGGAATATAAAAGTTGATGATATTAATAACATAGCCGAAAACACTATTGCGGAGAAGAATCAATAGGCTCTTCATGGGAGAGCATATATTCATGAAACTAACAAAGTGTCGGTCAAATTGATTGCTCCAACAAACCTATCAACTCTATTGCATGAAACATTAAGAAACTTAACAAATTAAAGCATTTTTATTAGGTCGTACCTGCAACCTAACTTTCCTGACTTGGTGAACCCAATACTGTTGAAAAATGCCTGCGTTGAATTTCACATAAGCAGTAAGTAAATAACTCACATCAAGAGACATAACATGCATCCAATAAATTGTAAAGAATGGAGTAGCCAAATATATGCAGGTGTGGAAAGAATGAGCCAGCTGATCTGATTATCTGAAAGAAAACCTGTAAGAAGCAGAAGGATAACATTGCAGCTGCAAAGCAATGGAGAGATCATATGTGGTAGACGGAGAAATATCCATGGAGCTGACACGGAAACAGCAGCATAGCCTACCTAGAGAATAAGATAACAAAGCTATCATTAAGTGGATAAAGGAAGTGAAAACAACATCTTGCTGACTAATGACAGTCCAACGAGATAACAAAATACATAATTTTATAGTAGATTTGGATAATTTACAAAATATGCTTATATCCAAAACAAGGTAATCTTCTTAGCCATGATAACAATAGATGTGGTCGGTATAAAGAAACTCATCCTTACCAACAGTATACAGTACAAGGTGCCACTAACTATGCTTCTAGGCTCTCGATGACCAGATAGGGGAGCTTCATGTAGTAGATCGATAAACCTAGAGAAAAAGAAGGATTATACATCCGGAGGAAATATTATGATTGCTAAAAACTAAAGAAGGAAGAGCTATACAAGGGTATGTAAATTCTCAGACAGCTGAACCCTAACTATCTCCATTACTTCGGGAAACGAAAGAGGAACTATCTCTGTTTCAGCTTCACCCTTGGTCGTACTTGCTCAGTTTTGCGGAGAGTATACCAAATGCAGAAACAACATTTGGGTTGAGACTGAACCTGCAGTGCGGCTTGAGCTTATGCAGCGCAATCACCCCTACCAAACTGCTCAACACTCGACCCAATCACTAACACCGTGGACAGGCAAACGGATTCAGGTCATCGATGAGGATGCCTACGCGCAGGCACCAAACAGTACACGGTGGCAGAAAACGCAGATTCAGAAAATCACCCCCTTCCCTTCTACGCTCTCGCATTCGACGCGCTATCACAATAAACTCGAAAACCCGTCGCTGGGGTCGCGCAGAACCAGCACGCGAAAGCTCCAGCGAACACACCGAAACCTACGGATTCCGCAGGGCCCGGACCGCACCACGAAACCTGGCATGAGATAATGGGCCGGAACTCCGCCGCCACTGCCGCGGAATTGAGATCATAGATCACCGCAGGCACGAGGAGAACTTGTACCAGGCGTAGGGGGTTAGGGCAGCGGACTCACAGCGAGTCCTCCTCGGAGGCGGGAAGGGCGGAGGCGGAGGACGCCTCGTGCGGCATCGCCGCAAGCCGCGGTGCAGGGGAGTGGGTCGCCCAGCCGCCGATAGGATGTCCGCGCGCGCGCGCCTTCGGATCCGGGGGGTGGTCGCCGGTGACGCTCAGGCTGCTGCGACTCCCATGCGATTTGAAACTGGAACGCGCCGGCGAGGTGAATTGGATGTGAGCTCTCTCTCTCGGCGGGAGGAAGAAGACAGACAAAGGTGCGTGCGAGTGGCACTCATGGCACGGCCGACGAGTCTTGGATGCCACCTCGTGTCCGCTTCTGAGAGGCTGCAGGTTGGTCCCACCCTACAGCGGCTTTCACAAAGCTTTTGTTGTGGATTTCGATAAATTTAACCTTTTTTCGACGATTTGATCTCTTTTTGAAAAATATTCAAAATCTGATCCTTTTAGTAGCGCCTTTTCTCGGGGCGTTACCCACTTCACGATAGCGCCGCTAACTGTGGCGCTGAATATGTGCTAGCGTGCCGAGGCTGGGCCAACAATTCGCGAGGTCAACACCCGGGCGCTACCTTTTTAAAGTTCAACTCCCCTCTCAAGGACGCTACCTTTCGGAATATGTTAAGTTGTGTGGGCCACCCCCATCCCCTCCACCTACCACTTACCTCTCACACCCCGACCAGGAAGGAACCAGGTCGCGTCCCCCTCTCTCTTCCCTCTCAAATCCCTCCCCTAGGGATTTGAAGATTTCTTCGTGGATTTTCTCAAGTCATCTTTTTTCTCTCGCTCCTCCTCACGAATCAACTGGAACATGTAGTTCCACTTCCTTTGCTCCTCGTACGCAATCTCTTCCTTGTGGCGGGGATCTTGCTCCAAATCTATCCACTTTAAAAATTGACAAAGAGGTGGAGGAGCCTGCAAATACACCCTTAATGTTATTAGCAGCAAGCACTCAAGAAAAATCATTACAAGTGGAGACCCATACCGGTGGGTAGTCGTATGGGTTTCTTGGCTTGGCCTTGTCATGTGCAAAGTTAGGACACATCCAAAACCTTCTTATGTGTTTGGCATCCCAATCATCACATCGCTTGGAGACACAAAGGTCACCGCACCAACAACGAGCCCGTTCCGTCCCTTCGGGAAAATTGGATGGCCAAAGTTCAGCGGTGTGCTTCCACTTTCTCGGTTTCTCCTTCGAATCGGACGACGCCATACCTACAAAAAATTTATATTAAAATTACTATGAACGATATTTCCAAACAAAGATAAGCAAACAATTCTAAGACAAAAAAACAAACACAAAATGCCTACAACAATGTTTGTAAACTAAGATAGGTGAACAATAATGCCTACAACAAATTTTTCCATCTACAAAATAGTTATCAAAACCAAATGCATAAACACTAAGTATATCAACTATAATCTTCACATTCCAAGTTAATCTAGATCTACAACACGAAGCTCAAACCATACATGGCAATATTGACAACAAATCATAGTCACATACCATAACTCTAACTAGCAAAATAGGCCAATTGATCAGGACATCCCTGCTAAACTACTACCTCCGTCATTTCAACATGAAGATGATGTTGCTGTGAAGCTCAAGTCCAATGAAGTCGAGATTGGACCCATTACAAGGGCTCATGCGAAGCTACTCAAACAACAGGGAGAACTTGTTCCTAAGTGATACTTTGATCGATGAGAACTTTATACTGCCTAAGTCATTTTACTTATGTATGATCAGGTTTGAAGAAGGAGAAAACATCGCACGAGGAGGAGAGGAGCAGCTGGACAAGAAGCTCGACATGGAGCTAGCCATGAAGTTGGACATGAAGACATTTCATGCACGCGCGATGGAGGAGAGGGAGGCATGCGCGAGGGAAGAAGATGAAGTCCAGGCCGGCGCCAGGCCTGGTCAGACTGGCCGCCCCGCCGGACGGCCCGATCCTAGGCCCGATCCAACCGGACTCCAAACCGGACGAGCCCGGCGCCGACCGGATCCTCAGCCGGTGCACACCGGGCAACATCCAGGGGCTCTAGACCCCTAGCCCGGTCACTACCCGGTACCAGGCCCGGTTCCGACCGGCCTGCCCGGTCCCAGACCCGGTCGACCGGTCCCCTGACCGGCTGTGTCCGAGTCTGTCTCGACCAGATCCGATCTGGGTCGGTTTTCAATGTATTTTCTCGAACTTTGGTCGTCTTGAACCCCTATATAAGTGCCCGGGACACCCCCAAATTAGGTTTAGACCACGTTTAAGATAAACCCCAGTTCATAGTTGATTACTTTCCAACTGTATCGAATTCATACACCATATTGCATCGATTTGGTGTTTGTTACTGAAAGTCTTGTGTGATATGTTCTTTCATTGGGAATTAGATGGTTGCAACTTACCGCTTCATGGTCAGCGGCTACGTGCGCAAGTGTGTAGAGTTGCGAATATCTTGCAGGGTTGAGAGTTGTTGCATTGGCGACAGGGACCAATCGAGAGACTTCGTTGCGTCATACAAGTTATCATCCACTTCATCATCGTGTTATCTCCGTTGTGTTCATCACGTGATCATCATCACCACCGTGGTTACTGAGAAGATCGGGCCACCCCTTATCATCTTGGTATAAGACTTCAGCGTTTCGTCGGTAAGCCATCCACAATCCACCGCATAGTTGAGTTGTGAGTGTTTTCCTATCCAGAAAAAGCCATAAAAAGTTAGGATTAGGGTTTTCCATAGCCTTAGATTGCACTAATTTCGAGTTTTAATTGTCGTTCGTAGTTGTTTTTGCGTATTTTTTTCTTCCATCTAGTATTGTTAGGGTTTGTGTTTCCGTTATCATCTAGTTTCAGTTTTTGTTACTCCGAGTCCACATAGCGTACAGTGTGCTTGTCCCAACCATAGACACGACCTTTCGATATAAGTGACTAGGAACTTCCCTAGAAGAGACTAATTTTACCGCTCGACAGTCGCTCATTATGGTTTTGGTTCTTTGCAATTTCTGTTGGCCGTGTTATCAAGGAGTTGAGTCAAAAAAAATATAAAAAAGTGAAAAGAAGCAAAAAGAGCTACATAGCTGCGTGTGATAAAAAAAAGTGAAGTGCTAGTAAGATCAAGTGAAGGCCTAGTTTACTTTTCTGCACCTGTAGTTGAGCAATCTTGTGCATGTTTCGTTGAGCTTTGCTAGTGTCTCTTAAGTGCATTGCCACCTTTTTTCATCCATATAGTTGCATTGCCACATTTATCGCCTTGTGTGAGTATCATTGGTTGTCTACGGTCAGCGCTAGAGCTTGTTATTGGTGCAAATAGGTAGCCCACCTACAGCCCCACATATATCCCGCTTTGTCGTGTAATTGTTCTTATACCCTTGATATTCGCTTCGCTACATCCGTGCACTAGTTGTCACTACAAGTGGCAAGCAATACTAATTCACTTTGGAGCGATAAGATTTCCTTTTCTTATCAGTTTTGAGTGAGTTGTGAGAGTACCACCATATCTATTTGTTTTAGTGCACTAATCTACTAACCATGTCTTCTAGTGATGAAAAAATTGTTAACCAGAAAAACAAGGATGCCGCTGATGTGATGACCTGGAGGGAGTATGAGGCTCTTCGTAATGAGATGCGACATGAATTCTGCAATCAGGACGAAGAACTTAGGGGGTCCATACAGGAGGTCGCCCAGAAGCTGGATACTATTAATGAGTCTGTCAATAAAATGCAAGATCAAATGACGGATATTCAGCGTTGTATTCAAGCGTTGACTCTAGCTGTTGATAATCTGACCCTACGACAACAACATGAAGATGAGGATGCTGAGCTTCATGATGAAGCACCTGGTGTTGGTCGTGGTGCAGGACGTGGTAACCGTGGTCGTGGCTTTGTTGAACTCGGAGCTCGCCGTGTCCCTCCACAACAGCAAGACGATGGTTTGGGTAAGCCAAAGTTCTCAATACCCAAATTTGAAGGAGGTGCTGATGTTGAAGAATACCTCACTTGGGAGCTGAAAATTGAGAAGTTGTGGTGCCTACATGATTATACTAAAGATAGAAAGGTTAAGCTTGCTTCCTCTGAATTTGATGGCTATGCATTGCGTTGGTGGGATGGAGTTACACGTGCTCGTCAGGAAGATAACGAATTGTTAGTCCTTACATGGCGCGAGATGAAGGCCATTATGCAAGCTTATTTCGTTCCCACTAATTATTTGCGATCTATATATGATAAGTTGACCCTCTTGAAACAAGGTGTGAAGACTGTTGATACTTATTTCATGGAGATGGAGATGCTTATGCAGCGTGGCCGTGTCCGTGAGTCACTTCAGATGACAATGCAGCGTTTTCTACATGGTTTGAAGTATGATATCAAAGTCATTGTTCGTTATCACAGTTACACTACTATGAATGAGTTGCTACATCATGCAAGAGAAGCAGAAGCACAGTTAGCTGAAGAAGCGCAAAACAAAGGTCGTACTACGGGAGCTGGGTGCTACACGCCTAGGACGCCTCCATCTACGGCGCCGGCGCCATCTTCGCGCTCCGCACCTTTTCCTACTTCGTCTAGCAAGTCGGTCTTCAATCTGTCCAACACAAAGAAGTCCAAATTTGCTGCAAGTACAAGTGGTTCTAGCATGTCTACTGCGCGTAACGTGATATGGCTTGTCATACATGTGGTGGCAAGGGTCACTTGAAGAGAGATTATCCTAACCGCAAGGCCATGTTTATCAATGAGGACAATGAGTATGAGACTGGAGATGATGTTGATCCATATGCTCCAGAAGATGATTACTATGACAGTGATGGTGTAGATGTTTATCCGTCTGAAGCTCGCACTATTGTTGTGTCTCAGTGTGCTCTTAATGTGTTGCCAAGTGCATCTACTCAGCGCTGCAATTTGTTTCAAACTAAGGCATTAGTTGGTCCTGATAAAGCTTGCAAGGTTATTATTGATGGCGGGAGTTGCCGCAATTTAGCAAGCAAGGAGTTGTGTACCAAGCTGAAACTGAAGTATCTACCGCACCCGTATCCATACTATACTCAGTGGTTGAGCGACAATGGTGAGATGAAAGTAAACCACATGGTGCATGGACCATATAAGGATTCCATTGATTTTGATGTGGTTCCTATGACGGTGTGTCACCTACTATTGGGTTGGCCATGGCTCTATGATCGTTCTGTGCAACACAATGGTCGTGCCAATACATATCACTTGGAGTTCAAGGGCAAGAAAATCAACATGCAACCTATGTCACCACAGCAAATTGTCAATGAATCTCATCAAAAAGATGA
The DNA here is from genome assembly GCF_022539505.1 of Lolium rigidum. Lineage (NCBI taxonomy): Eukaryota > Viridiplantae > Streptophyta > Magnoliopsida > Poales > Poaceae > Lolium > Lolium rigidum. The sequence continues at coordinate 255,169,843 of NC_061509.1, read as the reverse complement.
AGTAAACTTGGAGGATGCACCTTTAGATAGGCGAGAGAATTGTAATGTCGTGAGTGATATAACGAAAAGTGAGAGAGTGAATTCCTTAGTCTTATTAGCCACCAAAAAGGACATGAGAGAATTTAGTGAGGATCATACAACCATGCCTCATGTACTCCTGTACAAGGGTGAGGTTTTGGTTTCTAACGATATGACTCCTATTTCTCTTGGTGTTTCTATTGTTTTGGAGGAATTCAGCGATGTGTTTTCGGAGGAGGTGCCAGCTGGACTACCACCATTGTGTGGTATTGAGCATCAAATTGATTTTATCCCCGGAACTTCGATGCCCAATAGGGCACCATACAGGACGAACCCCGAAGAGACGAAGTAGATACATAAGCAAGTACGAGAGCTACTCGACAAAGGTTCTATTCACATAAGCCTTAGTCCTTGTGGTGTTCATGTTATTCTAGTTCCTAAGAAAGATGGTACATGGCGAATGTGTGTAGATTGTAGAGCGATAAACAACATTATTATTCGATATCGTCATCCTATTCCCCGTTTAGAGGATATGCTAGATGAGTTGAGTGGTGCTTGTTATTTTCTCTAAAATTGATTTGCGTAGTGGTTATCATCAAATTAGGATGAAAGAGGGGGATGAATGGAAAACAGTCTTTAAAACAAAATTTAGTTTATATGAGTGGTTAGTAATGCATTTTGGTTTGACTAATGCACCTAGCACTTTCATGAGACTCGATGAACCATGTTTTACGTGATTTTATTGGCAAGTTTGTGGTTGTGTACTTTGATGATATATTAATTTACAACCGCAATGAATTTGATCATACTATACATATTCGACATATTTTGCAAGTGTTGCGTGATAGTAAACTCTATGGTAATTTTGAGAAGTGCACATTTTGCAAAGATAAGGTCATATTTCTGGGTTATGTTGTCTCTAAGCATGGAGTAGAAGTAGATGTGTCTAAAATTGAACCTATTCAAAATTGGCCTACTCCTATGAATATGAGTCAAGTAAGAAATTTTCATGATCTAGCTGGGTTCTATAGAAGATTTGTGCCCAATTTTAGTACTATTGCTGCACCTTTGAATGACTTGACTAAAAAGGGTGTTGCATTTGAGTGGGGCGCAGCCCAAGATCATGTGTTTGATGAACTGAAAAGATTGTTAACTTCTGCACCGTTGCTTGCACTTCCTGATTTCAATAAGCAATTTAAGATTGAATGTGATGCTAGTGGTATTGGAATTGGTGGTGTGTTGATGCAAGAGGGTCGTCCAATTGCATATTTTTCTGAGAAACTTTCTGGTGCTAAGTTGAACTGTCCTATCTATGATAAAGAATTATATGCTTTAATTAAAGTTCTTGAGGTTTGGCAACATTATTTGTGGCCAAAAGAATTTATCATACATTCTGATCATGAAGTTTTGAAATATCTGAAAGCTCAATCTACATTGCATAGGAGTCTTGCTAAGTGGGTTGAGTTCATTGAGTATATTATATACATTATTAAGCATAAGAAGCGAAAAGATGATATTGTTGTTGATGCTCTATCAAGGAAGAATATGATATTAACTCAACTTGATGTTAAAATTCCTGGATTAGAAGTACTATGTGATTTGTATGCCACTGATCATGACTTTGCTGAACCATATCGCTTGTGTGATATTGGTAAAGCATGGGAGAAATATCGCATAAATGATGTGTTCTTGTTTAGAGCTAACAAACTATGTGTTCCAGAATCGCCAGTGTGTTTGCTCTTATTACGAGAATCACATGTCGGAGGTTTGATGGGTCACTTTGGGCGTGAGAAGACGCTACTCATGCTCGTCGATCACTTTTATTGGCCAAAGATGAGGCGGGATGTGGACAAGTATGTGAAGAGGTGCATTACTTGCAACAAGTCCAAGTCCAAGCTGAAGCCTCACGGTTTGCATACTCCTTTACCGGCACCTACTACGCCATGAGAAGATATAAGTATGGATTTTGTGTTGGGGTTGCCGCGTACTAAAAGAGGCCATGATTCTATATCTGTGGTAGTGGATAGATTTTCTAAGATGTCACACTTTATTGCCTGCCACAAAAGCGACGATGTGTCGCATATTGCTAACCTATTTTTCAGGGAGATTGTACGTCTACATGGAGTCCCGGAGACTACTCGTTTCGATCATGACGTGAAATTTATGAGCTAATCCTGGAAGACACTTTGGGAAAAGCTGGGGACGGAGCTACTTTTCAGCACTACTTGTCATTCCCAAACTGATGGTCAAACTGAGGTGGTGAATAGAACATTGTCACAACTATTGAGATCCATGATCAAGAAAAACTTGAAGGAGTAGAAATATTGTTTGCCGCATGTGGAGTTTGCTTACAACAGGACGGTACATTCTACCACAGAGTTGTATCCTTTTGAGGTGGTGTATGGTTTCAAACCCATTACTCCACTTGACTTGTTGCCTCTACCCATACATGAGCGAGTTAATATGAAGGCATAAAAGAGGGCAGATTTTGTGCGAAAGATTCATGTGAAGGGGGGTGGGAGATGACGAGGACATCCCTATGATACGTCCATTTTGCATCACTATTTTATATCATAATTTGTTGTTATTCATTGATATATTTTATATTTGGAGATGATACTTATGTTATTTCATCTATTTTGCATGTTTCATGATTATTGGAGGATCGCGCACCGGAGTCAGGATTCTGCTGGAAAAAGCGCCGTCAGAATGCAATATTTTGGAAGATCAACAATTGACGGAATTTATATGAAAAATCCTATTTTTCCAGCAGAAGGAGGAGCCGAGGAGGGCCACCATGGGCCCCCCTCATAGGCTGGCGCGGGCCCTGCCCTGGCCGCGCCGCCTTGTGGGGAGGGGGCCCACAACCCCCTCTGGCCTCCTCTCCTTCGCGTACATCTTTGTCCCGAAAACCTAAGCTCCAGAGGATAGTCGCGAAGAGTCACGGCCGCCTCCGCGGGGCGGAAAACACCGAGAGAGAAAGAGCTCTCCGGCGAGGCTGAAATCGCGGGGAAATTCCCTCCCGGAGGGGGAAATCGACGCCATCGTCACCGTCATCGAGTTGGACATCATCTCCATCACCATCATCATCATCTCCATCACCATCACCGCCGTCTCCACCGCTGCACCTCGTCACCGATGTAACAATTTGGGTTGGATCTTGATTGTTTGATAGGGGAAACTCTCCCGTATTGATTTCTACTTGTTATTGATGCTATTGAGTGAAACCATTGAACCAAGGTTTATGTTCAGATTGTTATTCATCATCATATCACCTCTGAACATGTTCCATATGATGTCTCGTGAGTAGTTCGTTTAGTTCTTGAGGACATGGGTGAAGTCTAAATGTTAGTAGTGAATTATGGTTGAGTAATATTCAATGTTATGATATTTAAGTTGTGGTGTTATTCTTCTAGTGGTGTCATGTGAACGTCGACTACATGATACTTCACCTTTATGGGCCTAGGGGAATACATCTTGTACTCGTTTGCCAATTGCGGGGTTGCCGGAGTGACGGAAACCTAAACCCCGTTGGTATATCGATGCGAGGAGGGATAGCGAGGATCTCGAGTTTAAGGTCTGTGGTTAGATTTATCTTAATTACTTTCTTGTAGTTGCGGATGCTTGCAAGGGGTATAATCACAAGTATGTATTAGTCCTAGGAAGGGCGGTGCATTAGCATAGGTTCACCCACACAACACTTATCAAAACAATGAAGATTAATCAGCTATATGAAGCGAAAGCACTAGACTAAATTCCCGTGTGTCCTCAAGAACGTTTGGTCATTATAAGTAAACAAACCGGCTTGTCCTTTGTGCTAAAAAGGATTGGGCCACTCGCTGCAATTGTTACTCTCGCACTTTACTTACTCGTACTTTATTCATCCGTTACATCAAAACCCCCCGAATACTTGTACGTGAGCATTTGCGAGTGAATCATTCATCGAAACCGCTTGTCAACACCTTCGCTCCTCGTTGGAATCGACATTCTTACTTATCGAAAATACTACGATACACCCCTATACTTGTGGGTCATCAAGACTATTTTACGGCGCCGTTGCTCGGGGAGTGAAGCGCTATTGGTAAGTGGAATTGGTAAGGGAAACCTTTACTTGTTTGTGCTGATTTTATTTCACTTGTCTGCCATAATTCATTATGGAGAGATCTTCTCTTGAATTTTTATTTGGAAAATCTACTACTACTGCAAAGGTAGTGGATGAGGCGCCAGGTGAGAAAGAAGTTCCATACAAAATACCTATGAAAATTATTGAACGTGTTGTGGATAATCGCTATACAGGGGATGGAACTGTCCATCCTGGAGATCATTTACTGTTCTTACATGAATTATGCGATTTATTCAAGTGTGCAGGTATTGCTATGGATGAAGTGAGGAAGAAACTATTCTCTATATCGCTGTCTGGTAAAGCGGCGCATTGGTATAAACTAGTGGATAATGGGGATTCTCTTGAATGGAATGATATTGTGCCCCGATTTTATTCTAAGTTCTATCCTCCAAGTGAAATTCACAAGGATCGGAACCGCATATATAATTTTTGGCCTCATGATGGAGAGAGTATTGCCCAAGCGTGGGGGAGATTGAAGTCTTTAATGCTCAAATGCCCCATTCATGAGCTTCCTGGTAATATTATTATTGATAATTTCTATGCAAAACTTTCTTTTCAAGACAAGACCTTGCTGGATACTTCTTGTTCTGGATCATTTACACGCAACAAAGAAGAGTTTAAAAGGGACCTTCTTAATCGGATCCAGGAGAATACTGAAGGATGGGAGAACGACAAAGATAGAGAGTCAGGTATAAAATATGATTATAAATGCATTGAAGCTTTTATGGATACTGATAAATTTCGTAATATTAGTGCTACTTATGGTCTTGATTCTCAAGTCGTTGCAAATCTTTATAAAGCGTTTGCCTCTCATTATGAATTGCCTAAGAAGAACTTTGATAAGTATCATGAACCGTATAAAGATAAAATTGATTCATCTATAAATAAATGTGTTGTAGTTGAAACTGTTGATCATGTTATTCCTGAAGCTTATATTGAAAAAACTCCTTTCCCTGTTAAAATGAAGGAGTACTCTGTTATAAATAGTGATGTTAATAAAAGTGAAAAGAAACCTGTAGACCTGAAGAACAAATAAAGGTTGAACCTGCTGTTGCAATAGTTAAAGATCTTGTGACTGAAAATGTGGAAGATGGTCATATTATTTTCTGTGAAGATGCTTCTAATATTGTTTCACATCCTAATAAGTCTAGGAAAACTAGTGTTCCTATGCTATCTATTAGAATTGGTGATCATTGCTATTATGGTTTATGCGATATTGGTGCAAGTATTAGTGCTATTCCTTATGAGCTTTACACGGAGATTATGCATGAAATTGGTTCTTGTGAACTTGAAGATATTGATGTGGTTATTCGGCTAGCTAATAGAGAAACTATCTCTCTAATTGGTATTGTTCGAGATGTGGAAGTTCTATGCGGTAAGATTAAATATCCTGCTGACTTTTTGGTACTTGGTTCTGCTGCTAGTAAATATTGTCCCATCATTTTTGGTAGACCTTTTCTAAATACTTGTGGAGCTGTTATAGATTGCAAGAAAGAGAAAATTTTGACTAAATTTGCTGGTGAATCTTATGAGTTTAATTTCTCTAAATTTGCCAAAACTCCTTATAAAGCTGATTCGCCTAATAATGATTTTATAGTTGAACAGTGTGCATCTATTGCTCTTGCTCCTAATAATCCTTTGCAGCAACATTTGGAGAATAGTGAGAGTGAAGTTTTTAGGGAAGAAAGAAATGAGCTTGATGAAATTTTTCTTCGTCAACCTATTCTTAAGCATGATTTACCGGTAGAAGATCTAGGTACAACATTACCACCAAAGGAGGATCCTGTTTTTGATTTAAAACCATTGCCTGATAATCTTAAATATGCTCATATTGATGATAAGAAAATATATCCTGTTATTATTAGTTCTAAGCTTTCAGAGTTTGATGAAGAAAGGTTATTGGAAATATTGAAGAAACACCGAGGAGCTATTGGCTACACTCTTTATGACTTGAAGGGGATTTCTCCCTCTATTTGCCAACATGCCATTAATATGGAAGATGATGCAAAGCCTGTTGTTGAACATCAGTGTCGTCTAATTCCTAAGATGAAGGATGTGGTAAGAAATGAGGTATTAAAACTTTTTGAAGCTGGTATTATATATCCTATTGCTGATAGTAGATGGGTTAGTCCTGTGCATTGTGTTCCTAAGAAAGGAGGAATGACTCGTTGTGCCTAATGATAATGATGAGCTCATACCTCAAAGAGTAGTTGTAGGGTATAGAATGTGCATTGATTATCGAAAAGTTAATAAGGTTACTAAGAAAGATCATTACCCTTTACCTTTTATTGATCAAATGTTAGAAAGGTTATCCAAAAATACTCATTTTTGCTTTCTTGATGGTTATTCTGGGTTTTCACAAATTTCTGTTAAGACTAAGGATCAAGAGAAAACCACTTTCACTTGTCCCTATGGAACCTATGCTTATAGACGCATGCCTTTTGGTTTATGTAATGCTCCTGCTACTTTTCAAAGATGCATGTCTGCTATTTTTCATGGCTTTTGCGAGAATATTGTAGAGGTATTCATGGATGATTTTTCTGTCTATGGGAATTCTTTTGATAATTTCTTGCGGAACCTCGATAAAGTTTTGCAGAGATGTGAAGAAACTAACCTTGTTCTTAATTGGGAGAAATGCCACTTTATGGTTAATGAAGGAATTGTATTGGGACATAAAATTTCCGAGAGAGGTATTGAAGTTGATAGAGCTAAAGTTGAAGCAATTGAGAAGATGCCCTATCCTAGGGATGTTAGAGGTATTCGTAGTGTTCTTGGTCATGCTGGGTTTTATAGGAGGTTTATTAAAGATTTTTCCAAGATTTCAAAACCTCTTACTAATCTTCTTCAAAAAGATGTAACTTTTGTTTTTGATGATGATTGTAAGGAAGCTTTTGAAACTCTAAAGAAAGCCTTAACAACTGCACCTATAGTTGAACCTCCTGATTGGAACTTACCTTTTGAAATTATGTGTGATGCTAGTGATTTTGCTGTAGGCGCTGTTCTTGGACAGCGAGTAGATAAAAAATTAAATGTTATTCATTATGCTAGTAAAACTCTTGATGCCGCTCAAAGAAATTATGCTACAACTGAAAAAGAATTGTTAGCTGTAGTCTTTGCTTGTGACAAGTTTAGATCTTATATTGTTGATTCAAAAGTTACAATTCATACTGATCATGCTGCAATCAGATACCTTATGCAAAAGAAAGATGCTAAGCCAAGGCTTATTAGATGGGTGCTTCTCTTGCAAGAATTTGATTTACATATTGTAGATAGGAAAGGTGCTGATAATCCTGTTGCTGATAATTTGTCTAGATTGGAAAACATTGCTTATGATCCTGTTCCTGTTAATGATAGTTTTCCAAATGAACAATTGGCTGTAATAAAGGTGAGCTCGCGAGATAGCCATTGGTATGCTGATTATACTAAATTTATTGTTTCCAAGTACTTGCCTCCAACCTTTTCAGTCCAGTAAAGGAGGAAATTCTTTTTTGACTTGAGGCATTATTTTTGGGATGACCCACACTTATATAAAGAAGGAGTGGATGGTATTCTGCGAAGATGTGTTCCCGAATATGAACAACAAGAGATATTGAGTAAATGTCATGGTAGTGCTTATGGAGGACATCACGCCGGAGATAGAACCGCGCAAAAGGTTCTACAATCAGGTTTTTATTGGCCAACTCTCTTCAAGGATGCAAGGAAGTTTATTTTATCTTGTGATGAATGTCAAAGGGTTGGTAATATCTCCAGACGCAATGAAATGCCTATGAATTATACTCTTGTTATTGAACCTTTTGATTGTTGGGGATTTGACTTCATGGGACCTTTTCCCTCTTCAGAAGGTAACACTCATATACTTGTCGCTGTTGATTATGTTACTAAATGGGTGGAAGCCATACCCACAAAAAGTGCTGATGGTGAGACCTCTTTAAGAATGCTTTTAGATATTATTTTTCCTCGATTTGGAGTTCCTAGATATATTATGACTGATGGAGGTTCTCATTTTATTCATGGTGGTTTTAGAAAAACTCTTGCTAAATATGGTATTAATCATAGAATTGCTTCTGCTTATCATCCTCAAACTAGTGGGCAAGTAGAACTATCAAATAGAGAGATTAAATCTATCTTGCAAAAGACCGTTAATAAATCTAGAAAGAATTGGGCTAGTAAATTGAAGGAAGCACTATGGGCTTATAGAACTGCTTATAAAAATCCCATGGGTATGTCACCGTATAAAATGGTTTATGGAAAAGCTTGTCATTTACCTTTAGAACTAGAGCACAAAGCTTATCGGGTCGTAAGAGAACTAAATAAAGATCCTAAACTAGCCGGTAAGAAAAGATTGCTACAACTGAGTTCTCTAGATGAATGGAGAAGTGAAGCTTATGAGAATGCTAAACTCTTTAAAGAGAAAGTTAAGAAATGGCATGATAGAAGAATTATCAAAAGAGAATTTAATATTGGGGATAAAGTCCTATTGTATCGGTCTCGTCTCAGATTCTTTGCAGGGAAATTACTCTCAAAATGGGAAGGACTCTATGTCGTTGAGGAGGTATATCGTTCAGGGGCGATTAAAATTAGTTCCCTCCAAGGCAATGCCTCACAAGTGGTGAATGGACAAAGACTCAAGCATTATATCTCAGGTGATTCTTATAATGAAGATGTTGATGTTATTCGAGTGGAAACTCCGGAAGCTTTCATCAAAGGACAAATTGACAGTCCGGAAGGATTCGACTTTGAATAGGTAACAGTACTGGTAATGAAAAGTTCGCGTTTTACTTTCCGAACAATGTTTTTGCTGTTTTTGGAAAATATGAAAAATTACGAGATCGAAACGGAGTGGAGGAGACGCACGAGGGCGTGCCCTCATAGGCCTGCGCGGGCCCCAGCCTGGCCGCGCCGCCCTATGAGGTGGCCACCTCGTTGCCCCTCTCCGACTCTGGTTCGACCTGGTACTTTCCTTGTGTCGTAAAAATTCCTGCTATATAATCTCCCGGACCCCTGGAGGTCCGTATATCGTTTTCTCGACGTGTTTTGTTTCGAGCTGTTTCTACCAGGATCTGTTTTTAATCTAGAAGCACCATGGTCTCCAAAAACAAGGGCAAGGGGCTTTCGGATGAAGATATTCAAGATCCCGAGTGGAAAGAGGTGGACGAGAGCGTGAAGGAAGAAGATGAAGAAGAAGTGGAGGAAGACTCGCGTGCGTACCCGCGTGCTGCCGTCGCAAGCATCGAGGTGGTTGAAAACCCTTCTAGTGCCACGAGGAGCGCAAGAATTCACACCGGAGGAAGGGTTCCACATCACTACTTAGCTCCAAAGACATCTTCTCCAGGCACTTACCATCCCTTCCGCAATCTAATTTACAATAGTCAAATTGAAAGGACTCCCAAGGCAGCATTGCCTAGCAGTTGGATATAGATCGTTCTAACACTGCAGGAAGGATGAAGCCTGAAGCTGAAGAGTGGGAAAATAACTCCAAGAGTTGGGAATCGCCGTCGGACGTACTTCTTAGCCGCGTCGAGCATAATTCGGAGATGATCCGCAACCTCACGTACAAGATTGATGAGCTTCAGGAGCTTGTTGAGAAGCTTGTCAAGAATTCATCATCACCACCGCCGAAGGAGTAATTCATCATCGGTATTGGCATCCCCTTGGTTTGTTCCAAGCTTGGGGGAGTGTCGCGGTATCACATCATCACTATCTTTTACTTTTTACTATCAAGTAGTGTCATATCATGAGTAGGGAAGTTATCATATAAGATGGGTTGCAGTGTGGAAGTATCTTTCCTTAGTTGGTTGTCTATGTATCCCTTGGTGTGAGTTATCGTTATGGAATATTAATGAGAAGTCTTATCATTTACATATTGCACATCTTATTTTAGTTTGCAATCTCTATTATATGATTGATCTTGTTATTAGTATTGGTATCACTTTGGGAGCATTGAATAAATCTATTTGGTTTTGGCAAACTTAGCATTGGTCAATAGCAACAACACTTTGAGGTTTAAGTAGAAAAGAGAAATACATGTAGATATGTTGTTTCATTGTCTTTCTTTCTTGTTAGCTCCTTAGTTTATTATTCTGAAGTTAAAATTGTTTGTGCTTACAAGGAAGATGCATGATTGTTTCTATCACATGTATATTTGTTTGTTTCCCTCAACTCTTATGCTTGCTAATCGACCTTGCTAGCCAAAAATCTGTACCGAGAGGGAATGCTTCTCGTGCATCCAAACCTTAACCCAAACCTACGCCATTTGTGTCCACCATAACTACCTACTACATGCTATTTCCTGCCATTCCAAGTAAATATTTCGTGTGCTACCTTTAAACAATTCAAATTTACTATCTCTTATTTGTGTCAATGTTTTATAGCTCATGAGGAAGTATGTGGTGTTTTATCTTTCAATCTTGTTGGGCAACTTTCACCAATGGACTAGTGGCTTCATCCACTTATCCAATAATTTTGCAAAAAGAGCTGGCAATGGGGTTCCCAGCCCCGATTAATTAACCTTCATAATTTTACAAATAGACACTCCTCCATGGTATGTGATTGTTGGAAGGCACCCGATGATTCGGTTAGCCATGGCTTGAGAAAGCAAAGGTTGGGAGGAGTGTCATCTAAATAAAACTAAAAAAAAGGCACTCCTTCATGGTATGAGATTGTTGGCAGGCACCGAGGATTCGGTTAGCCATGGTTTGTGAAAGCAAAGGTTGGGAGGAGTGCCAACCAAAAATTAACTTTATGGGAGCCGCTCTTCGAGAGTTTGTCTGGCAAGGGGGTTAGAGTACCCGCTACCAGTCGTTGACAACAACAAACACCTCTCAAAATGTTACTTTTACTCTCTTTATATGATTTCAAAACTGAAAAGGCTCTAGCACATGGTTTAATCCCTGCTTCCCTCTGCGAAGGGCCTGTCTTTTACTTTATGTTGAGTCAGTAAACCTATTTCCCTCCATCTTAAGCAAGCATTTGAGTTGTTGTGATCAAACCATCTATATTGTGATTTACTTCATCATGTCTTTTACTCTTCCTTGTTTAGTACAAGTTTTATACGAATGAATATAGCTTTGAAAGTTATCAAATATTATGAGGAGATTATTATGATTGAGTATGCAAGTTGTGCCATATAAACTTTAACATGAGAGCGCTGCTCGATAGATAAGTATAACCTGTTAATTGTTCTCTGACCAAGAACGAAGTTTGCCATCACCAATTATGATTTCTTATGCACCTTTATTTGTGATTACCTTCTACTTGTTTCAAGTTGAATTATATGAGGAAGTTGTTTACTAGAATGTCTTGTGTGAATGAATATGATGCTTCTTGTCCGTATTTTATTTATCGACTCTTCACTCCATAAACATGTGGTCCTGTTTACTGAGTTCAGTTTCACTTGGGGACAAGCGAAGTCTAAGCTTGGGGAGTTGATACGTCCATTTTGCATCACTATTTTATATCATAATTTGTTGTTATTCATTGATATATTTCATATTTGGAGATGATACTTATGTTCTTTCATCTATTTTGCATGTTTCATGATTATTGGAGGATCGCGCACCGGAGTCAGGATTCTGCTGGAAAAAGCGCCGTTAGAATGCAATATTTCGGAAGATCAACAATTGACGGAATTTATATGAAAAATCCTATTTTTCCAGAAGATGACGAGAGCCAGAAGGAGGAGCCGAGGAGGGCCACCATGGGCCCCCCTCATAGGCCGGCGCGGGCCCTGCCCTGGCCGCGCCGCCTTGTGGGGAGGGGGCCCACGGCCCCCTCTGCCTCCTCTCCTTCGCGTACATCTTCGTCCCGAAAACCTAAGCTCCGAGAGGATAGTCGCGAAGAGTCACGGCCGCCTGCGCGGGCGGAAAACACCAGAGAGAAAAGAGCTCTCCGGCAGGCTGAAATCTGCCGGGGAAATTCCCTCCCGGAGGGGGAAATCGACTCCATCGTCACCGTCATCGAGCTGGACATCATCTCCATCACCATCATCATCATCTCCATCACCATCACCGCCGTCTCCACCGCTGCACCTCGTCACCGCTGTAACAATTTGGGTTGGATCTTGATTGTTTGATAGGGGAAACTCTCCCGGTATTGATTTCTACTTGTTATTGATGCTATTGAGTGAAACCATTGAACCAAGGTTTATGTTCAGATTGTTATTCATCATCATATCACCTCTGAACATGTTCCATATGATGTCTCGTGAGTAGTTCGTTTAGTTCTTGAGGACATGGGTGAAGTCTAAATGTTAGTAGTGAATTATGGTTGAGTAATATTAAATGTTATGATATTTAAGTTGTGGTGTTATTCTTCTAGTGGTGTCATGTGAACGTCGACTACATGATACTTCACCTTTATGGGCCTAGGGGAATACATCTTGTACTCGTTTGCCAATTGCGGGGTTGCCGGAGTGACGAAACCTAAACCCCCGTTGGTATATCGATGCGGGGAGGGATAGCGGGATCTCGGAGTTTAAGGTTGTGGTTAGATTTATCTTAATTACTTTCTTGTAGTTGCGGATGCTTGCAAGGGGTATAATCACAAGTATGTATTAGTCCTAGGAAGGGCGGTGCATTAGCATAGGTTCACCCACACAACACTTATCAAAACAATGAAGATTAATCAGCTATATGAAGCGAAAGCGCTAGACTAAATTCCCGTGTGTCCTCAAGAACGTTTGGTCATTATAAGTAAACAAACCGGCTTGTCCTTTGTGCTAAAAAGGATTGGGCCACTCGCTGCAATTGTTACTCTCGCACTTTACTTACTCGTACTTTATTCATCTGTTACATCAAAACCCCCTGAATACTTGTCTGTGAGCATTTACAGTGAATCCTTCATCGAAACTGCTTGTCAACACCTTCTTCTCCTCGTTGGGATCGATATTCTTACTTATCGAAAATACTACGATACACCCCCTATACTTGTGGGTCATCACCCTACTACATTACTACCTCCGTCATTGCAAGATGAAGACGATGCTGCTGTGAAGCTCAAGTCCAATGAAGTCAGGATTGGACCCATTACAAGGGCTCGTGCGAAGCTACTCAAACATCAGGTGAAGTTGTTCCTATGTGATACTTTGATCGATGAGAACTTTATATTTTCTAAGTCCTTTTACTTATGTATGATCAGGTATGAAGAAGGAGCAAGCATCGCACGAGGAGGAGAGGAGCAGCTGGACAAGAAGCTGGACATGGAGCTAACCATGAAGCTGGACATGAAGACATTCCATGGACGCGCGAGGGAGGAGAGGGAGGCATGCGCGAGGGAAGAAGACGAAGTCCAGGCCGGCGCCAGGCCCGGTCAGACCAGCCGCCCCGCCGAACGGCCCGGTCCCAGGCCTGGTCCAACCGGACTCCAGACTGGACGAGCCCGACGCTGACCGGATCCTCAGCTGGTGCACACCGGGCAACATTCAGGGGCTCTGGACCCCTAGCCCGGTCACCACCCGGTACTAGGCCCGGTTCCGACCGGCCTGCCCGGTCCCTGACACGGTCGACCGATCCCCTAATCGGCCGTGTCCGAGTCTGTCTCGACCAGATCCGATCTGGGTCGGTTTTCAATGTATTTTCTCGAACCTTGGTCGTCCTGAACCCCTATATAAGTGCCCAGGACGCCCCCAAATTAAGTTTAGATCACGTTTAAGATAAACCCTAGTTCATAGTTGATTGCTTTGCAACTATATCGAATTCATACACCATATTGCATCGATTTCGTGTTTGTTACTGAAAGTCTTATGTGATCTGCTGTTCCACTGGAAATTAGACGGTTACAACTTACCGCTTCGTGGTCAGCAGCTACGTGCGCAAGTGTGTGGAGTTGCGAATATCTTGCAGGGTTGAGAGCTGTTGCATTAGCGACAGGGACCAATCGAGAGACTTCGTTGTGTCATACAAGTTATCATCCACTTCATCATCGTGTTATCTCTGTTGTGTTCATCACGTGATCATCATCACCACCGTGCTTACTGAGAAGATCGGGCCACCCGTTATCACCAATCTAGAGGCTAATAAAACTATTGAACAAAAACAAATTCCACAAGACCACACAAATTTCAAAATTTGTGATGATCTCACCAATACTACACAAAATTGGGTCTAATGAGACAAGATTTTCGAATAAATTATGTGGGATCAAAAGGAAATACCTAAGGGAGGGATGGAGACCAAAATCCACGAAGAAATCTTCAGATCTGAGGGATTTGGGAGAGGGATTTTAGAGGGGAGAGAGAGGGGTACGTGCCCTGGTTCCTTCCTAGTCGGGGTGTGAGGGGTAAGTGGTAGGTGGAGGGGATGGAGGCATCCCACGCAACTTAACATATTCTAAAGGGTAGCATCCTTGAGAGGGGAGTTGAACTTTAAAAGGGTAGCGCCCTTGTGAAGAAAGTTGACCTCGTGAATTGTGGGCCCAGCCTCGCCACGCTGACACATGCTCAGCGCCACAGTTAGCGACGCTACCGTGAGGAGGGTAGCACCCCGAGAAAAGACGCTACTAAAAAGGGTCAGATTTTCAATATTTTTTAAAAAGAGATCAAATCGTGCTGAACTTTCAAAAAAGATTAAATTTGTCGAAATCGACGCTTTTGTCTAAGGATGGTGGATTTGGTGATCGCGTGTATACGTGAACACGCATTCATTACCGTTGGATTTTCTTTAAGATGCTGACCTCACAAATCTCGGAGCTAAAGGGCATGAAACCTCTTTTTTCCAATCCCCTTGTGCTGTTGACTCCCAGCTCACCACTGCTGGCTTATCTCTTCCCAGTCCCCTTTTTTCTTCATCCCTTTCGCTGCCACAGCTCCTGCACCGCCGGCGATGCCGATGCTTGCGCTCGAATGGCCGTCGCAGCCTTGTGACCACCATCGCTGCTATTCGCGCTCGGCTCTCCAAACCCGTGCACGGCTTGCGCTGCGACCGCCGCCGCTGCCGTTCGCCGACCTCGCACACGGCTCGCCGGCGATACCTCTGTGACCGCCTCCGCTGCTCTTGCTCGGCTCGCTGGCGAAGTCGCTGACCGCCGCCTCCGCTGCTCTTGCTCGGCTCGCCGGCGAAGTCTCTGACCGCCCGCTGCTCTTGCTTGGCTCGCCGACCTCGCAGACAGCTGGCCGGCGAAGTCTCTGACCGCCGCCGTCTCTGCTCACGCTCGTCTCGCCGACCCGCCACTCTCGTGCAGCTTGCTGCCCCGCCTCTGTCGCCTCCGAGGCTGCAGCAGGGAGGTGCGGTGATGACGTGATGTAGTGATGACGTGACGTGATGTACTGTGCGCAGCATAGAGGCTGTTCGTAATTTGTTCTCAACCACTTCAGCAAAAAGGGTTAGACCCACGGATATGTAATGGGTTCAGTTCGGTTTGGGTGAAGAATAAAGTGGGTTTGGTTAAAAAATATTAAATGGTTTTAGGTATTAGGTGGGGTTGGGCTGAGAGAGATATACGTGCAGGTCTGGTTGAGGTATGGCTCAGTTTCTAAACCATTCTCAGGTTTACGTACGGGGCGGCGTACGACCACGACAAACGGCAGAACACACAGACGTTAGATACGTGTTGAGTAAAGACCGCGTGCTCACGGATACACCTGATCACCGGGCTTTATTCGTTTGTCTAAATCACGGATACGCGCTTTGATCACCAGAGAGCACTGTCGTTTAGTCTGTCGTGTTTCGGAAGATGTGAAATCCGTAACTCATCTCACGTGTTGCTTTCGGGAGCTGTTCAAAACTTTTTAGCGTTTTTCGCAACTGTGGGGAAAGGAAGTGGGATTTGAAGTGGGGAGTTCGGTGGAGTATTAGCCTACCAAATTAGACTTTTAGTACTAATCCCACGTTTGGTGCGTCGTGGGAATTACGATGGGAATTAAACATGAAGGTACTTTTTTGTGCACACATAGAACATGTCCTTTGCGAAACTTTCTTCCTAATTTTTTTAAGTTTTTGAAATATGTTTTATATATACAGGGTGCATATACAACCGGGATTAGTTTTGGTTTTCAGGTACTTAAACTCATAAACTCTAAAACATCATGTCAAGTTCCATAGTAGTCTTAGTAGATATTTAAGGATCGATCCTATAGGATAAAGACACAGGAAACACACTATGATACATTAATAGGCATACACTGATTTGTGGAGTGGTACTTTTGTGTTGCTTTCATTTAGGATGTAACTCACTGTCAACATCTTTCTTAAACATCCCAATTTTTTGCAACAAAATATTTTTCTAGTTTAGCATAAGTAAATGTCTTGCAATATTAAACATTAGAACAATATGACAACCATGTATATTTATACTTAATGAATAGCATGATTGATTTCATTGTACATTATATTAGGCATATTCATGAATATGGTATATTTAAGATGGTATATCAAAGAATGTAACAGTAAAACATCACACACTTACTAGAAAGATGGCTTATCACAAAGTCAAAAAGTTCAGTACAAATACATGGAAAGAAATTATACTAATTTGTTTGGGCAAATCAAAATAGTTTGTATGGATCATCCTTCTTCTACTAATGATGAATTCATTGTACATTATATTAGGTATATATTCATGAATATGGTATATTTAAGATGGTATATCAAAGAATGTAAAGTAAAACATCATACACTTACCAACATGTTTAGTTGGAGGGAATTAAAGTAAAGGAATGGGAATTGGAGGGGTGTGGGAGTTAAAAGCCCTTGTATGGTTACAGGGAATTTGAGTTATAGAGGGAAGGGTCATGGGAATTGAGGAGGCCAACTCCCCCGAATCTCTTCCCTGGGGGGAGGTGGTAATTGAGGCGAGATAGGGAGTTCGCTCTTTTTTTTCCTCTCCGTCTCTCTCGCGATGGAAGGGGGCGAAAAAACCCGCGAAAATCTTTGCTACTTCGCGGGAAAATCCTCTACATAAGAGCCCCAGCAGCATCCTACTTTTCCCCTGAATTCGCCAGCCCTAATGACCCCCCGATCTGCGCAGAGGAGACACCAGGTCCGAACAGCGCCAAGATACCTTGTTCATCCTCTTGCAATCTCAATTTCTCGAAATTTTTCATGCAAATCAGTCCCTGTAATGGCCGATTTACTCCTTCTGCACTGATGCCAACAATAGTCTGATGTTTATAGTTATTGCCCTCACAGAATCGATCTAGATCTGTTCCCCTTTCTTAATTTCGCTTTGCTCCCTTCACAAACTCATACTTCAGAGATCGATGGTGCCCCTAATCTGTGCCTTTTCTTTATAGATCACAAGCAAGAGCCACGAAAGGTCATAGGTCTGTAGCGATGCACTGTCTTTTTCCTCCATTTGTTTTCTAAGAAACTGTGCATCTCTTTCCCGCTTTGGTATATGTTTCCCTTTTGGCACATAGTTGTGAGACATAGATCTGAATAACCAGTGGATGATCTCTTGTATAAATTTATTAGTTAGAGAAATTGTAGTATTAGGCTACAAATGTTGAATTACTGCTTACTTGTTGACTGCACATTGCCGACTGCATATATAGAGAACCAACTGTCCGGTACTTGCTACCATATAGCAGATTGTTTTTTACAAATAGATAGATCACTTAAAGCCTCATTTGAGAATATGTTGACACACTTTAAACAAGCAACTAGCTGGCATGCACATTTTGTTCGACATGTATTTTCTATATCAATAAATCATGGTAGTGCAGGTCTGCTCAAAACAAGGATAATTATTTATAGAGTTCTGTAATAAACATTCCATTCGATTCATGTATCTAAGCCTCGACCAATTCCTGCCAATTGCACAGATGGAAGGTGGACGTGGTTTAAGGTATCAAAACAATATACCAACATTAGCAACCATTTTAGGTCTAATTCTATTCTTGGTCTAACACGTCATGTTCTTTGACAGAACTGTTTAGGTGCCTTAGATGGGACATATATAGAAGTTCACGTGCCCAAAGTTGACAAACCAAGATTTCGCTCAAGGAAAAAGGAAGTTGCAACCAATGTTCTTGGCGTTTGTGCGCCAGACATGCAGTTCATTTATGTATTGCCGGGTTGGGTGCTCCGAGATGCTTTATCGAGACCAAATGGCCTTAGGATTCCTCGTGGTAAGAGATAGTTCTAAAAATGGCCCATGTTAAATAGGTCTATATATTATGTCCACACTTGTTAAACACGTACATTTATTCTATTTGCGTAGGATGTTATTACCTAGTTGACGCTGGGTACAAGAACTGTGAGGGATTTCTTGCTCCATACAGATGCCAACGATGCCATCTAAATGACTGGACAAATCCCCCAAATACAAAAGAGAAACTGTTTAACATGAAGCATTCAACAGCCAGATATACGATCGAGAGGACATTTGGATTGTTGAAGATGTGTTGGGGTATCATTAGGAATCCCTCTTATTATCCTTTTGATACACAAGTTGATATAATATTAGCCTGCTGCTACATTCACAATCCCATACGACAACAAATGCGTATTTATCCTTGTGAGAAATATCTAGATGAATACATGCAAAGTCTTCAGCAACAACATGTAAACGAGGATGTCATTCAGTCCACTGAAGCATCTTCAGAATGGACTGAGAAAAGAGACAAGTTAGCTGAGGACATGTGGAAATCTTGGACAGAGAAAAGACGAGACAATTGATGCATGGTAGCAGATACTAGGTGTATTACATTAAATGTTTGTGTGCCTAGCTATGTGTGTCAAAACATTCTGTCATGCTATTTGTTTTCTCCTATATGTCACAGTACCATATCTTTTTCACATGTGAATCTATGAACATCTTTTTCCCCTGTCGTTTGTTTTCTCCGATGTGTCTCCTCCTATGTTAATGTATGGTCATATTTTCTGTTTGTACAAATATTTCATTATCATATTTATAAAATGGCAGAATACAAAATCAAATAGGAGCAAATTAACATCCACAAAAAGAGACAAGAGAACATGGACATCCGAGGAGGAGAATTTACTTATTGATATTCTCCATCAAATGAACGACTCTTCTTGGAAAGTAGACACAGGTCACAAGTCTGGGTATCTCACGTACATTGAGAAGGAAGTGGCTAAAGTACTACCACATGCTGATCTCAAAGCTGATCCACACATCAAGTCAAAAGTGAAGATTCTGAAGAAGCAACTTTCGTATGTCCTAAAAATTATGCAAAATGGCAGTGGGTTTGGATGGGACGACGAGATGAAGATGGTAGTTGGAGATAGAGAAACCTATATGGGTTGGGCAAAGGTAATGTTGTTTTCTGTTAAATACAGAAAGCATGTTGTTAAGTTGTATTGGTTGTCCTTGTCTAAGTTTCTAATTTACATTCATGGTTTCTTTTTGTAGTCCCGTGAGGGAGCAGGTCCTCTGTACATGAAGCCCATGGTCAATTTTGACAAGCTTTGTGAGTTGTATGCCAGTGATTTGGCTCAAGGAGGAAGTGCTAAGGGTCCTGGAGAACATGAAGTGCCAGAAGATGAATCTCCTGTAAATGCAGAACCCACTAGTGAACCTAATGAGAAGAATGATACTCAAGCACGGGATAACACCAACCCTTCAGGAAGTTCGAGGCAGGGTCGTAAGAGAACGTACCCAGATGATGAAGCATCTGAGTTAGGACTTCTAAGTGTATCTAATACACTTGCTAAGTTCTTAGAAGTGGAGCAGGAGAATGCAAAAAACCATGAGTGGTTTACACAAGGCATTGTTTCATGAAGCTGAAGTTCATGAGCAAACGTCAGCCAACAGAACCAAGTTACTTGATGTTCTGCAGAATCTGAAGGATCTCACAGACGACGAAGTTGTCATGGCTGTTCGTGTCATTGGTCGTGACGCTGGACAAACAAAACTTTTCTTAAAGATGCGTGAGAAGTACCAAGTGGTGTTTGTTCATCAGGAGCTCGAGGCGGCAAAGAAGTAAATTATTCGTGATCAGATTTAGAATAATTCACTATTGTTTGTTTGCTTATTTTAATTCTACAATGGTACTAGTTTTGTGCTTTTTAGAACTCATCAATGGAGGTTATTTTCATATGTTGATCAACTGGACGTCTTGTTTTGTCTCATTTCTATTTGCCCAGGATTGTACCGTGGTCAATTTATTGGGGTATGACAACATGTCGGTTTATTTTGTTGTATGAATTTTTCTTATTTTTCTTTGAGATCAACTTTTCTTGTTGGCAACACCAGATGTTGCTGACTGGTCAAAGGTTTCATGTGTTTTGATTTAATGGTTAGTATACAGTCTCTTCACTTGTTTGATTCACCGAGAGGCTTGCAAAAATTGAGTTTGCTACATTCTGTACTATTAATTTCTGATACTACACTTTGCACTGTGGCTGCTGCAGTGTCGGTTGGGCAAAAGAGAAAAAAATCAATCTGATAACAAAAGGGAAAAACGACTGGGAAACTCCCCATACAATTCCCATCAAATAACAAACAGTGGAATGAGAGTAAATGACAACTTCCCCTGCCCATTACCCATGCGAACTCCCTGCCTCTAACTCCCGTTCCCCTGCCCTCCATTTACCAAACACGTTGTACTAGAAAGCTGGCTTATCACAAAGTTCAGTAGAAATACATGGAAAGAAAATTATGCTAATTTGTTTGGGAAAATCAAACTAGTTTGTATGGCTCATCCTTCTTCTACTAATGATGAATCACATGGCAGAAATTTGTGACAATGTCAATTCCTCTATGGTTTCTTTGGTACAATATATGTTGATGATCTACGATGGTAGGTTTCTTTTACGTATTGTTGTAAAACTTCGAAAAGAAACATATTATTGTAATAAACTATGCTATTATTTTCATGGAAATGAAATTGGGAGCTTGATTTTATTACATGGAAAAATAGAATCGCCACCTATCGGCGGCACCGCATGGAAACACGCAAAGTTATATAAACTCCCTTGTATGCATGCACGTTTGGCTCAATCTCACCTTCGCACGGCTAAAATAATAATGTTTCCTCTTCTTTACGTGGCTTCTTCTTGAACTAAAATGTTTGTTACACTTATGCCTTCAAATCCGAACACAGTGGTTATTACGACACAAGGTAAAATAGCACCTTTTAAATTTTGAAGAATGGATGAAAAGAATAGACTCAGGTATCGCGCTTGCGCCGCCGTAAAAGAAAAAGAACCGCTGCCTCTACCTCCTACTCCACCATAGATCGGTTTCCTCTCCTCCGACCGACTTCGTCGGTGTCAAGAGGAGTGGGAAACCCGATCTATGAGAGGTTTCAATAAAAGTAGTGCTTTTCTATAAGATTAGGTTAAGGTTTTAGGTAGTCATCTTTTTTTGGTTCCCAAATCAATGAAGATGTCATCGTCTACAATAATTGATCTTCTGCCCACTTTTCGACAACGAGATCTTCCTCCCGGCATCAACGATGGTGTTGGAAGATTAAAATTCTCTAGGTATGGTTCTTCGGATCTTACCTTGCCGGATCTTTTCTCATAATTTCCGCGAGGATGTTTGTCGTCGCAACATTTGTCCCGACTGCTATGTCCTCGACAATGGTGGTTCGTACTCTCGGGTATCCAGCGACGTTGACCAAGCTGTTCTGTTGCTTTTCCCTGGCATAATGGTGTTGCATTGCGGCTCAAAAAATTATGGGAGAATCTTCGTTGGTATTTTCAGATCTGCGGTTTGGTATCTACCTTTGACTGCTTCCAGAAAAGTACAAGATTATGTCATGAAAGAAGAAAGAGTTTGAAGACCTTAAAAATTTGTTGGTTTCTTTCATACTCTATTTGTAATAGTTGAAGTCAGCTGGTGTATCTCATTACCACGTACTATTTATTACTTTGGCTAGAAATCAGGCGCCTGATTTTTATTATGTCTTAGTCGCCTAATCAGCAATTAGATTAAGTGCTTTAATTTTTGTGCAAACTTGTGTGTTGCGTTGGGCAACCTTTTCCACCCGGGGCGTTGCAGTCTGGTTTTTTGGCCACGGGCTGCTGCTGGCTATTGTGCTGTCGTGGGCTGTTTTCATGGGCTTTTTGCCGTGCCTTTGTACGATGGGGCATTTAGCTTTTTCTTGTTTCTTTGTTGCTTTTCCATGTGCTGCGTTTAATTTTTTTGCAAATGTCATGTGCTGGGTTGCTGTTCTTCTAGAAAAATAATAGCGATACATGTGGCGTAGCTGAGCAAAATGTTTTGGGCCTTTGGATTACGTCCTAATTCGTGATAGTCTAGGGAGTTAAACATTGGTTATAACGAAGTCGGATTGTAACCGAGATTTTTGTCAGTTGCATGTGGGTTGCGCCTAATATTTTTTCTAGTTGCATGTGGATCACAACTAAGGTTTTTCCTAGTTACATGTGGGTCGAAATTGAGATTTTCTCAGTTGCATGTGAGTCCCAACTGATATTTTCCAGTTGCATGTGGGTCGCAACTAAATATTTCTTAGTTGCATGTGGGTCGAACCTGAGAATTTCCAGTTGCATCTTGGTGGCAATTAAGATTTTTCAGTTGCATGTGGGTTGCAACTGAGATTTTTCCCAGTTGCATGTGGCTCGCAACTGAGATTTTTCCTACATGTGGGTCGAAAATGAGATTTCCCCGGTTGTATTTGGGTCGCAACTGAGATTTCTCAGTTGCATGTGGGTCGCAACTGGCGTTTTTTCAGTTGCATGTGGGTCGCAACTAACATTTTTCCTAGTCGCATGTGGGTAGAAACTGAGATTTTCCCAGTTGCATCTTGGTCGCAACTGAGATTTTTCAGTTACATGTGGGTTGTAACTGAGATTTTCCCCAGTTTCATGCGAGTAGTTGCATGCGGGTCGCAACTAAGATTTTTCCTAGTTACACGTGGGTCGAAACTGAGATTTTCCCGGTTGCATTTGGGTCGCAACTAAGATTTTTCCTAGTTGCATGTGGGTCGAAATTGAGAATTTCCTGGTTGCATTTGGGTCGCAACTGAGATTTTTCCAGTTGCATGTGGGTCGCAAATGACATTTTCCCGGTTGCATGTATATTGCAACTGGGAATTTTCTTGTTGCACGTGGGTTGTAACTAAGATTTTTTCAGTTTAATGTGGGTTATAACTGAGATTTTATTTTTGTACATTGGTATTTTTGTGTTCCGCGTGGGTTGCAATTGAGGTTTTTCCAGTTTCATGTGGGTCGCAGCTGACATTTTCTAGTTTCACGCGGGTGCAACTCACATTTTCCAGTTGTGTATGTGTTACAACTAAGTTTTTCCAGTTACATATGGGTTGTAAGTGAGACTTAAAAAAATAGTTCAGTTTTTTTAGTGCCGAGCTTTGTTGTTTTGACCTCACGCATTAAGAAAAGTTGTGAGTGCCTCCGTGAAATTGTAGTGCGTTGTTTTAGGCCTGTTTATGCCAGGAAGCAATTTTTCACAGCCCAACGTCAAAACAAAAGCAAAGGTCTATGCAGCACGAACGCAGGAAATCAGCCGAGATGATGTGGGCGACTGAGACTTATTAAGTCTCAGTCGATTGATCTGATATTGATTGTCAAAAAGAAAATGAAGGTACTTCGGTTTGTGGGTTAATTTAGCTGTTGCAATGTCGTCTCTATAGCCTCCGTCGTAAATTTCTCGCAATTCACCTCCATCAAGTGGCTCTGTTTGTCATCGCGCTCACAACCTGCCCGGTCGTCGTATCAGCGGTAGGTTATCATGTCGCGAGCGGCGATGGGAATATGTTGGCGCATGAGAGGCAGAGTCCCGCGCATTTTTTTTAAATAATACACTTTTTTTTGTTTATTTCAGAAATAATACTCGGTTTTGAGATATTTCAGAAATAATACACCGTCGGGTTCGTTGAACCCGAAATTTAAAACTCGGGGTAGAGGAACCCGAAATTTCAAAATCGGGGTAGAGGAACCCGACTTATTCTTTTGGCGGGAGGGCGAAAAAGGAAAAAGAAAAGGAAAAGAAAGAATCGGGTTTTAGAAACCCGATATTAGTGAATCGGGTTAGGCGACCCCGAGATTCCCACATATTTCGGGTTACTCTACCCCGATTTTTGAAATTTCGGGTTCCTCTACCCTAATTCTGAAATTTCGGGTTCCTCTACCCCAATTCCTTCTTTTCGCGCGGAAACAGGATTAGTCGGGTTCCTCTACCCGATTTTTGAAATTTCGGTTCCTCTACCCCGAGTTTCAAATTTCGGGTTTCCTGAACCCGACAGTGTATTATTTCTGAAATATCTCAAAACCGAGTATTATTTCTGAAATAAACAAAAAAATGTGTATTATTTAAAAAAAAATCGCCAGAGTCCCTACTTCTTTCCGACGAGGCGTACGAGGCTATCTTGATTTCTGTCCGACCTGACAAGGGCGGTGGTTTTGGCCAGGATTGAGATCCATGTATGAAGCTAGCTCACCTTGATCGACTAGCACTGTCGAGCAACAAGATTGGTCTGTTCAGCTAGCTCAATACTCAATACACTGGCCGACGCGGCCGTACGTTGTGACGCTGGTCTTGTAGCGGCCGGACTTGATAAGTCTGGAGTCTGGACGCGCACGGTGGACTACGCGCACTTGATGGAGTCAGCCCATTCTTGATGAACGGCAACTCAGAAGAGCCTTCCGATGCACTGCGAACGAAATGTGCACCCCTGTTTCGTTCAAAATGGAGAACGGATCGGCGGTCTCTACTGGCCACGGCGAGGCCTGGAGGAGAGTGGGAAGTGGGCATGCAGGCATGCAGCAGCAGGCTTGGCCGCGTCCGGGTCGATGAGCTCTGCGTAGCGCCGCCGCGGCTCCAGTGAAGCCGATGAAACAATTTTTTCTTCCAATTCCCAATCCCGCGTTGAATTACCTGGTCTTCCCAGGGAAGAGATCTAAGGGAGTTTAGACCATCTTCAACAGGCGCGCTAAAACGGCCGCGCGACAAATAAACTGCAGGTTTGGCGCGCGCGAAGCTCCAGCGGACGGGGAAAAAAGCCCGCGCGCTAAAACCTTTGCCGTGCGCGCGCATTCGCGTTATTTCGCGCGGGAGAATTGCCGCTTCCGCGCGCGCCAACTACCTGAACTTTCCACGCGCCCTTCGTCTCTGCGCCACTCCGTCTCTCTCCCCGCCGCTCCCTCTCCCCACCGACGCTCGGCCTCTCTCCCGCCGACGCTCCACCTCCACGCCGCCGCCCCGCCGAAGATGCCTCCGCGCCGCCGCTCCGTCTCCGTCTACCACGGCGTTCGGGCGCGGCCGAGCGGCCGCTTCGACGCGGAAATCCGCTCCGGCGACGAGCGGATCCGCCTCGGCACGTTCGATATGGCGTACGACGCCGTCGCCTGGCGCCTCGGACGCTCCCGCCGGACCATGAATTTTCATGACGTCTGGACGCGGGAGCAGGCGGAGCAGCTGGCGCCCCCGTCGCCGGTGATCACACGCGAGCAGCAGTGCTGCCAACGCGAGCTGGAGCAGCGCCTCCTCATCGCCGAGCACGACGAGGCCCTCCGCCTCGAGTGGGCGTGGCAATTCCCCGAGGACGTCGCCGCCACGGAAGCTTTCTACGCGCAGAAGGAGGAGAAGGCGGCAGCGAAGGCGAAGAAGAAAGCGAGCCACGAGAAGCGCCACGCCGAGTCCGCGGTGAGGAAGGCGGCGAGGGCCGAGAAGGCGGCGAGGAAGAAGGAGGAAAAGAAGAACGGCGCAGGGCCGTCCACCATCGTCCTCTCCTCCTCCTCCTTCGAGTGGACTACGACGCCGGTGTCGGAGACGACTCCGAGCACCCACTCCTCGGACTTCGACTGGGATTCGGAGTAGGACTAGCCAAATTTAGTATTTTCGTCCACTATGTCGCAATGTATTCTTGAACTTTTAATATATTTCATATTTTCAATTAAATTTTTATATTTTGTTTGATTTATTTTGAAATGAAACGGTCGAACTAGCCGTTCGCGATGCGCCGCGCGCTGCAAAGTAGAGCGTCCGACGGAGGTGCTTTTTTTGCGCGACAACGCGCGCTGCAAAATGGAGCATCCGGCAGGGAAAAACTCGGTCATGCACGCGCCATCGGTTTACAGCGCAACGGCAGCGTGGTTTCGCGCGCCGATTTATACCACGCAATTCCCCTTCCTCTTCCCTCCCAAACTGCCATACCCACTAACCAATCAACGGACTAGCAGACCCACACCCCTTAAATTCCCATTCCCCCCAACCAAACTCCACCGAATTTCCTGTGGTATCGGCTAATATAGCAGCAACGTCAAAACTTTCACAACGAAATGCCAGAGTTCATGTGCAAAATTCAATTGTTTCACAAACAAATGCCAGAGTTTATGTGCAAAAACTGTTTCACCTGTATAGTTATGTGTTCTTCAATATAGTTACAGCCTTACAGGAAGGTCAAAAAGTTTAAGCGTAATGGTGTAGCTTGTTTGTACATGCTAAAAAAATTGGGGCTCAAAACAAATATACCCCTAGAATCTCTCTTCTATTTTGTTCAGTATAAAAATCAGAGCTTTCTCCGTGGAACATAAAAAAACTCAATGAATACTACTCCAGATCGCCACTCTTCAAACGACGGCGGCGGCTTCACGAGATGGTTCCGGTTGCAGATCAATGACACCGTGGCACCGAGAGCATAGCGAAGGATGGTCAACGAATGATCCAACATCCTGGGCGTAAACCCAACAGCGCTCACATTTCGCACCATCCGCACGAGTCACCCCAATCCATATATCCCCAGTGCGCGGGTCACTGAACTTTCCGGTGTAGGATACACCTGATGTAGTTTCTTCACTCAGAGATGGGAGAATCTCCACCTGCAGAAAGAAGGAAAAGGATGATATGTCAAAACAATAATGCATACAGAAAGAGGGCCTCTCATTTTGAATAGAAAATGGCTCTACCTGAGATGTGATGAATAGGCGATGAAGAGCATCTGCATCATTGGTTGCAGAAGCTAGCTCCTTCAGCTTGGATACCGTATCAGCATTTTCAGCATGGAGATAAACCTTGGCGTCTAAACTAGCCCCAATCAGCTTTCCTGTTCGAGCGGTCTCCAAAATCTTGTTCACCTCTGATCTCAACTGGTTAACAAGCAAATGCAAATCTCAGTACAAATTTTCGAAACCAGTCCCAAAGATATGAAGTCTAGTGCACCACCAAAATATATTAAGATAGTCACAATAATATCAAGAAAGATCTGCAATGGTCTACCTAGCAATTAACTAATTTAACAAAAATGTTCCTATTACACATTATAAGTTGTTTCTTCTACTGATCAGTTGTTGAATTTGAATGTTCCAAGTTGGAGGCAGAGTTCGGCAAAAAAAAAAGGGGGGTGGTTGGCCTCTAGGAATAAATTTGTGAAGTTATAAGCTACAACTAGGGATGCAAGTGGTACCACATATCATACACTCCAGTACTCATTAGTGTTAATTTTGTGAATAGAATTCTAATTGCAAGTTTTGCAGGACAAGCAGGCTACCACCTGCCTCTTGGCTCTTGCTTCCCTACCTGCAGCTCATATACCATGGCAAAAAAACAACTATTGCTACATGAATGAATGCCTTAAAGTGATGCAGAAGTGTTGTGTACCTCCAGGATAACACTCAGAAAATCAACATCATCCTTTTCAACTGAACGCCATTCTTCATTTTTATCTGGCCATTTTAGATCAAAAACAAACTTGGCAACAGATCCATCTTCCAAGGTGTGTTCAAAGGGTAAGTTCTGCCAGACATCTTCAGCTAAGTGTGGCATAATCGGGGCAATGGCCCTAACAAGATAGAGTAGATGTGCAGCAAGCACTGTCTGACAGCTTTTCCTTGTGTAGCTAACTCTGCCACTGATAAGATGAAAAGTGGTACTATATCATGAACACTGTGATGTTGCATTAACAAACGACACCAGCTGGATTAACTAAAACAAACTATAAACTAACTTGCAAAATGGAAATAAACATTAGATGAATGTCATACCCAACATAAAGTCGGTCTTTTGCAACATCGAAGTAGAAATTGGACAAACCAACAATTGCAAATCTTTGAAGGGTCTGAAACAGAAAGAAACAGATATCAACAATCTAAGCACTGGAAAATATCTAAAGTGGACTATTTTGAGCATATGACGCCACATTACATAACCATTATGTATGCATGTGATCTAAAATTGACAAATAAATCAACCAAGCTCCAGAATGGGAATGCAGGAGTAACTGAACAAGATCATTACACTTCCAGGAAAAAAACTCCGTTAGTTATTACTTTAAGCATCCAACTCTAATTAACTGCTAATCCCTCAACCAAATTCTCCAAGCATGCTTTGTGTGTTGTCGGAAATATGACCTGAATACACCAAACTAGATTTCTAACCACAGTTCAGACACACACATGAACACGTGCAGTGGGAAAAAAAGGGAGGAACAGGAAACAGCAAAGAAAACCATGCAAAAATACTGCAACTAAGCAAAAATGTTACCCACCTGGTATATTTTATAGAATTGGTAATTATCATAATTATCCTTCATGGAGGCCACAACATTTTCCAATTGGAAAAGTGCGTACTGGTCAATTTTCGGCAGATCACTGTAGGACACAGAATTCTCCGGCTAATGAGAGGAAGCACATAAGAATATAAGATTAGATAAGTGTGCACTGAAATGAATGTTGCAACAATAAATAAGAAAAATAAAATGGAGAAAAGAAATATTAACAGAACTTGGAATTCAACTAGGGGGTCATATATAACATTGCAGCATATCATGCTAAAACAATCCTCAACTCCGAGCATTACATTCCCTTAACAAAGATTAGTTGAAAGTTTTGTAATGGGGAAAGAAGGATAAAATATATAGCCTGAAGAAGTTTAACATGATTAATATGGGTTTGAATTACTAAATTAAAATATGTAACAAAATTTGTTGCTCGCTGGGATATCCCTCTTATCAGAAATAAAACTAAAACATATGCTCGGCCAACTGAACTTACTTCCCAATCATGGAGATTTGAAACCAGAAACCGCATTGTGCCTCGTAGTTTTCTATACATGTCAGACATCTGGCGTAAGATCTCCTGACCAATCAGCACATCTCCAGTGTAATCAACACTAGAAACCCATAAACGGAGAACATCTGCTCCATAACCAGGTTCTTCCTGCACAAGGGTGGAGAGATATTTCACTCCTCAAAACTAGAAAGTGGCAGAATTTTCTTTTCTAGGGACATACCTTAGAATTTTTTCCACCAACAATCACTTTCTCTGGGTCCACTACGTTACCAACAGATTTGCTCATTTTGAAACCATTTTTATCCAACACAAACCCATGGGTTAT
Source organism: Lolium rigidum (assembly GCF_022539505.1). NCBI lineage: Eukaryota > Viridiplantae > Streptophyta > Magnoliopsida > Poales > Poaceae > Lolium > Lolium rigidum. The sequence continues at coordinate 255,140,487 of NC_061509.1, read as the reverse complement.
AACACTGGAATATGGAGCCTTTCCTGTTTTTTTAATGGAAAATCAAAAATATATAACCAATAATGTCAGTCAATGGAATTTCAGATGCCAAAAGGATGGTGGGAAAAGGCACAAGTGTTTTCAGATAACAGAGTTCTCATGAGAAATCAAACAATAAAATATAATTGCATATCACAAAAAAAACATGTTATTTTTGCATAAACATGATAGAATTGTCAGAAAGTAAAAAATAAAAATGCCTTAAAAGGTATCGTGTGGAATGAACAAAGTGTCCACGTGTTGTGGCGTTAGTAGTATAGCAGTTTCCATAATTAGAGTCCAGTTCAATTACTGCATTAGGGAAAATAGGGTAACGTGAGAGTCAAAAGAGTCCTACTTGTGTACTACAGATCTTGGAGTCAGTTTGGTCCACCAGGTTACCTGGCGGCTAGTCCTCCTATAAGAGGATGTGTATCCCGTATGTTTTAGGGCAAGCAATAACAAACACCATATCTTCTATGTGCTCTCCCCGATCCCTCTGATTTCTCTTGATCCCTATCTCCTGCTATCAGATCTAGTCGCCGGCAACGGCACCTAGATGCAGAGAACGATCTCGTCCTCCTGTGTCACACCCCTATCACCTTCGAAGCTCTAAGCGGCCACAACACCACGAATCAAGCTGTGGGCACTTGGCATCACGGAATAACTTCTATCATACAAAAGAAATATATGTTCTTCGAAATGTGTCATATTATGTAGTTTGTGATTACTCCACGCGTGATTGGGTACAGAAAAATCAAGTACTCAGAACACATGGAATAAATTTTGTTTTTCTAGGAAAAGTAAAATAGCAAACAAAAGGTGTTTCTAGAGATATTACACCCAAGAGAACTGTAACGAGTATTACTTATAATTACCTGTAGAAGCAATGCTGGTTAACAATGAACTCTGAAACCATCCACGATGTTGGTCTGAACCTTCAAGGTATACATCTGCAGGGAAATTAAGGCCATCTCTTTTTGCTGAAACAGCAGCCCACGAGGATCCTGAATCAAGAGAAGATGCAGATGTCAAAAAAAGTCAAAGTCACTAGATTAGATGAGAGAACTATAGATTAAAAATGTTCCAAACAAAGCTCAATCTTAGTACTGAACATTATTACAATATGCACTCATTGAGAGGTAAGTAGTGTAGCATGTGCGCGCACAGACACACACACACACACACACACACACACACACACACACACACACCCACAAACATACGGATCTATGCAGAACATTGATATGTACGGTGAAAACCATCACTGATGCAGCTTTCCATAAAAAAAATGTTACAAGCGTAACAGTGAAAGACAGAATCCTACCAGAGTCGAACCAAACATCCATTGTATCAGTTCCCTTGCGATACTCAGATGCTTTGTCACGATATTCATCTGGAAGAAGTTCCTCAGTTGTCATATACCACCAGGCATCACTGCCTTTTTTCGACACTATATCTGCATAACAATGAACCTATATTTATTGGCAGAAATTCATGTGACTCTAAACCGAAGGAGAAGTGAAGACATTTTTTTCCATAAAAAGAAAAGAGATCGAAAAGGAACTAAATGCCTGAGAAAGACTGGCAAGCATAAGCCATTTTTATATTAATTCATAAAGTTACAGGTACCGATGGTTCGAAGCTTCATGTCATAGATGATCACATAATGAATCATAGAGATGGGTCTGAAAATTTCTAAGCGACTTGCTACGGATGTAGTAACCGTATTTAGATGAAAATACTGTTAAAGATGGCATGTAATTCAGTTCATATGTTGCAGCAGAAAACAAAAATGTAGGAGTATAATCTAAAAAAAATGTTCAGGGACACCTTGAAACAAGACATTTAGGTCACCGATTGCATGAGCATGCTGGTGTTTCAAATACGGAGGGAACCTACGAAGTGCAAGAAATCATAAACATTTGCATACCCTTGATATGTTCAATCGTTTCTTTATTTATTAGAGGCTCTTGTGTGTCTACATGATAAAAGACGGGAATGGGAACTCCCCATGTTCTCTGCCGTGAAATACACCAGTCAGAACGGCCGGAAATCATGTTAACAATCCTGTTTTCACCCTGAGTAAACAACAGGCAAGAAACAAGGTTTACTTGTTAGATAACACGCAATACCAACTCAAGAAAATTAAGAAACAGTATGATTATGTGAATGCATGCTTGCATGTAAAATATTGCTTAAATGGCAACAATATTGTATGGATCCAAATATGGAAAGAAATCAGTTTCCTAAGGAAACAACAATCAAGACAAGTAAGAAATATGCACAGAACTTCAAGCTCTTCTACCAGCGTAGTAGTGCAGATGAAAAATATGCACTGAGAAAGCATGCCAGGCACTGTTGCCAAGCCCTAAGCTTTTTCAGTACTAAGCAGATTAACAGCTCAAACAGAGAGGTTCAGTGAGACAATAAACCAAAGGAAAATAAATAGTTTCTGATTTCTAATAAAAGTCCAGAAATAAAGCAGCTAAATACCTGAGAAGGAACCCAAGTTACACGTTTGATTGCATCCAGTGCAGCATCACGAAAACCATCCACGGAAGCAAACCACTGTTCGGTTGCTCGAAATATAGTTGGTTCTTTCGATCTCCAATCATAAGGGTACTTGTGTTCTGACATCCAAAGACCACAATGGGTAGACAAACTTCTAAGTGTTCTTGATATTCACATAGATTTTATACCAAAAACTGTGTATGTTATTGCTAAGTTACTCACTGTATGGCTCTTCTAAAATAAGTGAAACGTTTTCGTCCAGATACTTCACAACCGCAGCATTACCAGCTCCCAGGACAGATAAACCATTAAATTGTCCAGCTTCCTCAGTGAAGTTCCCCTCATCATCCACCGGAGAAACGATAGGAAGCCCATATTTCAAACCTGTTATGTAGTCTTCCTGGCCATGTCCAGGGGCAGTGTGAACAAGGCCAGTTCCAGATTCAGTTGTTATGTAATCTCCTCCAATAACAACGGAACATTCGTTGCCATTCACAGGATGGATGTATCTGAAAGCATCAAATATAGCATGAAATAAACTCAAGAAAACCATACTGAAATTATAAAGGCAAAATAGATACCTGCAGTGTTCCAAGACTGAACCAGGAAATGATTTCCGGATTGCGAGCTTCACACCCCACTTGGACTCTAGAACTGAGACGAGATCAGAAGCCACAATAATAAATGGCTTCTCGTTCCCAGAGCTCAAAATACTCCCAAGTTTACGTTGTTTTCCTCCAGATGCTGACTCACTTTCCAGTACAGACTGAACCTCAATTACTGCATAACTAAGCTCAGGATTCACAGCAACAGCTGATACAAGAATAGGTTTTCAAGCAAGTTAGTACAAATCTGAAAGTTAAGGAAGGTTTCAAGCAAATTCGTGCAACAACCACAGAAGAATAAGAGAGAAAACACTGCAATATAGTCATATTCCACAGTAGCTGCGAAATTTAATTTTCCATTGCTCCATCATATACCAATGCTTAAAAATATTGTCATGCCAACTATAAATGGGTACTTTTTATCGAAAGCAGTCAATGTGTTGTAGTTTGTCATGTTCAAGCTATGTTATTTACTAGCCTTAATATTCTTATCCTGATTACTAATTATCAAACACTGTTTCCTGATTCTATGAGCCAGTGGCATTTCATACAGGTTGTATGAGCTAAACAGCAAAATAGTTTCCATTAGTTGATTTCCTTAAAGACATACAGCTTGAAATCAGAAAAATACTCTACTGTCATCCCTCTCCCACCATTCGAAAACTTTGAAACAGTTAAAGGTGGCCTCATGATATCCTAGCTCAAGAGCGACTCACTGGGTGCTTCCATTATATTAAAGCAAACAAGGCATCACCTCACCAGCATTAGCAGGAATTGTCCATGGAGTAGTGGTCCATATTGCTAGGCAAATATTGGGAAGAAATTCATCTAGCAATCCAGATTTAGATGGACTTGTAATCTTGAATGCTGCATATATGCTTTTGGAAACATGATTTTCCGAATACTGGAAAGGATAAAACGAGCATACGTAAGGAAGAAAATCAACATAGAAATCAATAACACGGTAATAATATAGAGAGCTGAATGCCCAAAAGTTCCATGGAAACTTAAAATACAAACAAAAAATTCTAGGATTCTCAGATTATCCACAAATAGGTCTACCATAGTGACAATATAAGTTAAACTTGCAACACAGTAGCCACTAACTCATAAGTTTACTGGAAGACTGCCCATTATGTCATAAGTTGTGCAAACCAAACTATGGTTAGCTACATAGAAATCAATAACACGGGAATAATATAAAGGGCTGAATGCCCAAAAGTTCCATGAAAACTTAAAATACAAACAAAAATTTCTAGGATTCTCAGAGTATCCACAAATAGGTCTACCATAATGACCATATAAATTAAACTTGCAGCACAGTAGCCACTAACACATAGGTTTACTGGAAGACTACCCGTTATGTACTAAGTTGTGCAAACCAAACTACGGTTAGCTAGTAACATAGGCATTAATATCAACATGAAATGACATCTGGACGATAATTTACAGGAGTTGACATGCAGCACTGTAGGGATATAATTAAATGGATATAATCTAGGAAACAACAACAAGCACATTCACGAAGAGAAAACAAAACAAATAAAAAATCAGAATTTAAGTTCACTTTGAAAAAAAATCAGAATTAGCAATTGTTTATCTGCATATTCAACAATCCGCACTGTCAATTATTTATTTACATATTCAACACTGGCCGGAAGTGGTATTTTGGCTGGTATATGAACCTATTATGAAAAATGCCTAACAAATACTTCTCAAAATGCCAAAAAAAATTATGCGTGTACATCCAGGCATCTTATATTCGCACACAAAAGTTGCAGGGGGAAGGAACATTTTTTGTGGCCTGTGTAAAAATGACAAAAACAAATGTCTCGTGAATTGTCTTTTTACACAAGCCACAAAAATGTTCTTTCTCTACGAAACTTTGTGTAAGGATATAAAACGTGTGGGCGTATGTCCGATTTTGCTTTGCAGAATCTATTGATATTTCGAATATGATTTTCAAACAATGGGGTCATATACACCTAGGAGCCAAAGTTGATTTCTGACACTGGCCTAGCAATTATTGTGCAACAAAACTTCTGATAATAAACCAATAGAATCAGGTAGAAAGACTAAGCATACCTCCAACTCAGCTTCTGCTAAAGCTGTACGTGATGACGGACTCCAGTGCACCGGCTTTCGTCCTCTATAGATATATCCTCTCATAACCATTTGACCAAACACTTCTAACTAGCATGTCGAAACAAAAGATCAAAAAGTTTGTTAATGGCATGGTAAAATTTACGTAAGGGCTCCTGATAAGGATGAAAAGACAATATCGTGTTAACTATGGTAACATAGATAAAAAAAAATAGTTACACCAGCATGTTGTGTTTATGCTGACATGGTGAACACGTAAAAAATAACAGAAAAAAAATAACTTCTCTAATTTCCGAGCAAGGGTAGAGATGTTGACAATCACGATCAAGTCACATACTTTTAAGTTCGCACTCATGTGAATATATGCAAAGGTGGGATGCGATTCCATTCTTTTGAACATAAAGAGTAGAAGCAGGTGTCAGAGTGAAAACCTGAGCAGCTTCATATTCTGGCGACAGAGTTAGGTAAGGGTTGTCCCAATCTGCCCATATACCGATTCGCTGCAAGCACAGTGTCATTGGTTAATATACAAGTAAGGAAGTAAAAGCTAAAAGTTTTGAAGGCTTCCATATCCAGAAGAACATGTGACAGGCATTAAATGATTCTGCCTTGTCTTAGAAAACAGCAAACACACCATGAAATACCAGAAAACTAAAATAAGGGCAGCTGACTCGCTAACCAGACCAAGTTGCCACTAAAATGTTAGAAAAACAAGAGATTACCTTGAAAGAGTTCATTTGTGCATTAACGGTCGCTTTAGCAAATTTTGCAGCCTTTTGCCTTAATTTTATAGGTGTTAGAGCACTCAATGTTTCCTTGTCCATTGATTTCAGAACTGCAGTAAATGGTCAACAGTTACTTGGTTTGTGTAACACATGCAGGCTGACATGTTCCAAGCAAACCCACCCATAGCAATCAAATTATCACAACCACAATCAGATAAACATTTGAAGACGACAACTTCAAAGATGAACTTGCCTTTTAATTCTATTGGAAGGCCATGGCAATCCCACCCAGGAATAAATGAAACCTTGTGATTCTGAAGCAGCTGCGTGAAAAAATAAAGATCAAAACACCGAATAAATGGCAAATTATTGTTTCATTTGCTCCATGTTTCCATTCATATTTGAACACTGATAAATTTAGGCTATACCACCACCAGAAATGGAAGGGGTAGCGCCAAATCAATATGTACATCATTTAACATTGAAGAAATGAGTTGAAAACATTTCAACAGACAAGTGTTGCCAGAACAGCATAATAAGATCTTATAAAAACCATCATCATGCCGTACACAACATACTACAATTAGGTAGCCAGCATATCATAAGATTGTATACAAGAAACTTTTTCATCATCTAGAATCTCATATCTCATGCACAACTGATTGCTATTAGTCTTGGTTGAATATGAGCCAGCCTATTTAGCATCAACAACTGCATTTACATAAGTTCAGCCATTTTAACTGTCAACAGCAAGCTGAATATGCACACTCTACATTTGAAGATAATGGCACATGCATCAAACACAGGGGGTAGCTCAGGAATTGCACTGGGACAAAATTAGAAGCCATGCCAATTGCTTTGCCAGAAAGAGATATATTAACGGTTTGCAAATAAACATGTACCTATAGCCAGATGAAATTTATGGGTAGCTGATACCTTGTAGCGATTTATAATATCCTTGAGGACTTTATTCAGCGCATGGCCCATATGAAGATCACCATTAGCGTATGGCGGACCATCGTGGAGAGTAAATGTAGCCTAAGAAAACAACCAAGAAAACCAACAAGGTCAGATGAATAGTTCCGCTTCTATTTATAGCTTTGCTTGAAGATATATGCTCACCCCAGTATTCCTTTCGGACACCCTCTTCAGCACCTGGTTCTCCTCCCACAACTTCTGGAGCTCCGGCTCACGCGTAACAGAGTTTGCTCTCAAACTAAAAGCCGTCTTCGGGAGATCGACTGTGTGCTTGTATTTCCCATCTTCTTTTTTGGCACCTAGCAAGAACAAACAAGCTATAAATTTTAAGCACCTATGTGTTCTAACACCGCAAGCAGGACCAATCACTAAACTGAGACTCAGCCAGTCAAATATCAACTAACTGCTTATTACAACTTTCAAACGTTCCAGATCAAACTAGTCACATCATCAAGAGCTTTTCACTTTGAAACAGGCCAGATCGAACTACATGTACAATTAAGCATCAGTAGCTCGGTTAAAACACCTGCTACCAATGAGATGTTTTATTTCGTTGGGCTCAATGAAAGTTACTCATGTCACCATGACTGGATTCAGTTATATTGAGTTTCTAACTTTTGAGAATAGCAGAAATATTCCTATCCATGAAATTCCCAAATTCTGGGTATACAGGTTTGCATCCTCACATGCATAAGCACCATGATATGAGCATTGTTCCACCATCCAACATCTAAAATAAGCTCCTTATTATTCATAAAATGAAAATCAAGCTTGCGTTGTTACCGCAACACCTGATGCAGAAAGCTACAATGATGGAAGTCTAATACAGACAAAGAGAGAACATGGGGACAAATTGTGGTGAAGACCTAGAGCCCTACTAGACAGAGTAGATAAAAAGTATATAAATGATGGCCTAATCACAATGAAATGACCCAGCATGAATACGAATAAGAACCACGTATGTCAAATCAGAGAAGTATGCCAGAGTCGCGAAGGTTTGAAGCTACTGTAGCATCTACCAAGCTAAACCCAACCAGAAATAAGCTCAAGTTACACACATTCAGCAGGTGAACACAGCGTCAGTTGGTAAATCTTCTTCAAACCCCTCTACACTTGATCGAAAGCTCACGAAAACTGCACCCAATTCGCCTACTCCTAGTCCTGCCGCGTCACCTAGCACCGCATTGCAACACCGAAACAGGCGGGCATCGATCCCCCAACAAAAACCCCTCCACCCTGAACCGCACCAATGGCAAGCGCACCGACAGAACAACCGCGAGGGACGGACGGCTCACCCTGCGCATCAAACTAGTCATATCATCAAGAGATTTTCAGTTTGAAAGAGGTCAGATCGGACTACGTGCACCATTAAGCATCAGTAGCTACTGCAGCATCTACCAAGCTTAACCCAGCCAGGTTATCAAGCTCAAGTTACACGCATTCATCAAGTGAACACAGCTTCAGTTACAACCACGAGCACTGGTAAACTTTCTTTAAACCGCTCAACACTTGATCCAAAGCTCAGGAGAAGTGCACCCAATCAGCCTAATTCTACTGCTGTCATGTCCTTACGACTGCATTGCCACACCGAAACAGACGTTGAATCGATTCCCCGACCAAAGCGAAACCCCTCCTCTCTGAAGTCTTAACCCAACCCCAATGGCAAGCGCACCAGCAGAACAACCGCGAGGGACGGACGGACGGCTCACCCTGCGCGGCCTTCTTGGCGGCCATGACGGGGCCCCGGGACCGGCGCTTGGAAGCCGAGGACGCGGCGAAGGGGTCGGCCGGCTCGGTGCAGAACGGCCGCCGCGGCCCCGCCGCGGCCGCCAGCCTGCGCAGCGGGAAGCGGCACCTCTGCGTCGAGAAGACCTGCGGAGGGGGAAGGCTCGTGAGGGCTAGAAGGTTCGGGAACCGAGGGAGGAGGATGTGGAGGCGGAGGCTTACGCGGCAGCAGGAGGCGGCGTCCATGCTCTGGTTTTGTAGGGCCCGCGCACCACCGCAGCCGGCCGTCGGCGAGGTGGGTCTCAGAGGCGCGGCGGCAATGGCATCGGGGGATAAGGAAGCCTGAGCCGGAGAAGAGAGGAGTGGAGGTGGATGGCTCCTTCGGGGAGACGGCTACTGGGCTGGGCCGGCTGCACCCGCGAATGGGAGTCCGGGCCGTGGCCCGCGTATTAGGGGAGCCCAATGGGCTAGGGAGGTTGTTTTGTTTATTATTTTTCAAGAAAAAAAACCCGTGTTTTTGAAATTCAAAAGTTTTTGAGTATATTACTTCAGTCTTTAAATGTGTACCAATGAGCTAGGGATCATTTTCCAACATTCGGCCCAAAGGAAGCCTGTTTGATTAGGCAATGGTGTTACTATCTTCAATTGTACTAAAAAAAAACTTTTGTTGTATTAGTAAATTGTAAATTTTGCGAATAAAACTCGTAAACTGTGGCGGATCAACAACTACAAAAAAAAACACAGTAAATACATGGAAGTGCAAGCACCAACACAAATGTGAAGCTGCATAGTTGCAACAAATAAAAATATCAAATGATGAACTTTACAAAAATACTGAAAGTTGAACAAACAAAAAGTAACCGGAAAGTATTAAAAGAAACAAGTGCTTACATCTTGGCAATTCTCATGGAAATCATTTGGCACACGGAACAGATTTAGAAAAGGGATCACGTGGAAAAATTGGTTGTGCTTGGACATTAAGCATTATATTGTGTGCTGCTCATGGCTTAAGCCATAGCTAGTCAGCTTGGAATATACCACATCTGTTATAAAATAAGTGTTGTAGTTTCATCTAAATATAATATATCTAAACATATTTTAATACGTAAATACATTTATATCTAATAAATATGACACGTGTTTCGAAACGGAAGGTATACGAGTAAGCTTTGCACAAGAGGAGAAATTGATCAGAGAGCAAAGCACACGGCGGATGGTATTGTCAAGGTCGGGCCTGCGCCAACGCAAGGCACTATAGCAAAACCAGTATACACGCATGCAACATCGATCACTCAGACCATCTCCACCGGATGCCCGGTAGCATTTTGGTAATCCGTATCGAAAATGGGCTCGTATCGGTACGTTTCAAAAAGCGCTGGCTTTTTCGAACCCATAGAAACACCGGTAACCCCGTGCCGGCCCTTTGCAAAGGGCGCAAATCGGGCGTGCCGGCGCCTCGCGGCAGGTCGGTTTTCGCGGGTGGAACCGCCTTAACAGTGAGAGGACGCGACGGAGGTTGGTCGTCGGCGTTAAGGGCCTCCACGGAAACCGAAGCGGCGACTGGCCACGCGCTGTCCACCCACCTTCCCCACGCGCCTTCAATGCGTGTACATCGCCTCCCTTAAAACCCCACCGGCGCGCACCTCTCTTCTTCCCCGTCTTTCAACCCTAGCCGCCGCCAACGTCATTGTCGCAGACGTAGCAAACACCCACCTCTCCCATGCACCCCACCAACGCGATGGCACACAACGACGAGGCCGGCAACAGCGGCGGCGGCGTGCTCCGCTCGCTGCAACGGACGTACGACGAGGCACATGTACTGTAGTGGCAGCGCATCCTCGTGTCAGTATAGTACAAGCTACCGCACGGGTGGCACATCTCCAACGCTGGCTTCGTCGTGCCACCGTCGAACACGCTAAACAGCCCGGCGTGGCCGCGGCGCCTCGAAGAGGAGCGCGCCATCGAGCTTGCGCAGCCGGCTGGCCGAACGCCTACCCCCAACGCGTGCCCGCGGCGACCCGCCGTGCATCCCACTGTACTTCCTGCGGGCGGAGTGCATGGCGCCGGTGGCTCCGCCTCTACAAAGGGCGCCGGCAAGGACGACGATATCCGGGAGCTCGCGCACCGGATCGTCAGTAGCCGGCGACCGCACACGCTCGGCTGCGCACGCGCCTCCTTCGGGTGGCGTCGTCATCCACGACGGGGTGAGGCGCACGTCTTTGGCTCCGGCCCGTCGTACGACGGGGTCAGGCTCGCCACCACTTCGTCAACCTCGCCGGACCTTCCGAGCCGCCGGCACCAAAGGAGGAGGACGACGACTGGTCCTTTGAGACGTCCGATCCAGCGAAGACGACGACGACAACAACAACCTCGACTTCAGCGCCTTCGGCGCACGCCGCCGCTAGCTTTTTTTAGTTTTTGGTTTAAATTCAAGTAACTTTTGTACAAAACTAGTCAATATTCGTATGAATATCGTTTTAAAAATATCATTTTAAGTTTGAATTTTTATTGGGGCTGCCGTATGGGGAGTGCTGGTGTGAAAACAACATCCTCAAATAGAGGATGCTCTGCCGATACCTCTATACAACAGTGCCGGCGCCTCTATCGGGTCCTATTTAAAGGCCGCCGCTGGAGATGCTCTCATGATCTGTAAGGGGAATTTATGGCTACGGCGCCATAAATTTGAAGCCAGTCTACGATGCGCCGTGATTAGACGACGACAGACTAAGAACTACACGGCAGGGTATATGGGTATGTGAAATCGAGCGCGTACCTTTCTTTTCTTCACTTTGATCTTTGGGTTTCTCCATGGCTATGGAGAAGCGTTGTTGGCAAGAGAGGGGACAAGCTAGGAGACAAAGGAGGCGGAGAGCTTCGACCGTACGAACAGAGCACCCTTTTTTCTTGTTCTTTTATATCTTTCTTTGCTATATAAACTTGACGACTACGTTTTCTCTTCTGTTCAGACAGCCGGGCCATTATTTCCTCCATGAAGCTTGGCTCCTACGTTCTTGTTTTTTTTCGTTTATATATTTATTTGTCATCATAGACTTCCTAGTGTTTCCTTTTTATTTTCTTTCATCATAGTTGATAGGTCTTCTGGTCCTGCTCTTCCTAATGTTTTTTTTTAGATTCACACGGGGACACCTTCACCGTACTGTTTCATATAAATGAAACCCAGTGTTCGAACAACAGGTCTCAAAACGAAGTTTAAGAATGAGAAACTAAGCAGGGCTTTACAACCACCATATTTTAGCAGCAACTGGCAACAACTTTCCACCTGAAAAGCTTCAAAAGCCAGTAGACCTAAAACAAAGATCTACACTAGACACTACTGCTACTTCAAACATTAATTTTTGCAAGACTGGGAAGAACCAGTAGCTATTCCGAAACCACATGGATCACAACATCTTCCTCGGGGTGATCCATCAGATAAGCTAGGTGGGCTCTCCCCCCATGGGCTAGTTTTGAAGCAGGAGCCCAGGAAAAAATCCATATGAAGGTGGTACACCTCAGCTCGATGGCTATCCTAGGTTTTTTTTAGGAGTGCTAGTATCAGGTCTGAAACTGATCCACCTCCCTCCAGGACTGACCCTTGAAGGAAACTTTCAAATTTCTCAGATAAGCTAGAACCAACCTCCTTAACTATTTAATATCAATCCAAGTTCCACTATTAAAAACTATTCTATTTCCATAATTCCATATTTCCCAAAGAACAACATAGAAAATGAAATTAAATTGTAAGAAACGTTTATTGCAAAGCAACCTAGTAGCAACATCTTCAAAATTCTTAACTTGGATTTTAAAAATTCTATCCATCAGCTCCCACACACTCCTAGCTACTACACACTCAAAAAGCAGATGAAAGACAAATTCAAAATATCTACAGAAATTATATTCCAGTGGATTTGGAATCCCTCTCCTCCTAAGGTTATCTCTAGTCATGACCTTATTCGAAAAGAAAAGCCATAAATAGACTTGCACTCTAGGGGGAATTTTGAGATCCCAAACAATATGTAGGAAAATAGGTGTCACACCCCTAAAATTGAATAAAACATATATAGATTTAAAAGAATAAACACCATTAGTTTCATAGGACCACAAAAGCGAATCATCATCCTCAGAAAAGTAATAGTATTGGCAATGACCAAAAGCTATATGCCACTGGGACATCATCTCACCAGAAAAAGGTTCTCCTAAAATTATATCTACGAGTTGTCCCATCCCATAGCTCAGCTATAGTTTTAGACTGTTGATTGGACACAAAATAAATATCTCAAAACCGAGTGGCTTAATTGATATTGCCAAACCAAATGCCCTCCCAAAACTTAACACTTCTAACATTTTCAATTTTCCATTTATAACCAAATTTAACATCTTTTGCTGCCCACATATCCCCTTCCCAAAAATTAGAAGGTTGTGTGTCATGGCAGCAGAGTATATTAGGATCCCTAGCTAGTATTATACTTGTTATCAATTATATTTTTCCAAATAGTACCTTCCCCTTGAATATACACCTTTTAATCCAAGGGCCTAATAGATTAAAATTTAAATCTTGTAAATGAGGTATACCCATGCCACCAAACTCCACACAGAGGGCCAATTTGCTAAGTGGATTTTATGATTACCCTCTTCATTATTCCACATACAATTAGCTAAGTGGGTATTTTTCAGTTTCAAGACCCATATTTAGGGAATTTGAAAAAGGAGAGGAAGTAAATAGGAATACTAGCTAGCACAAACTTTACTAATCCTCCTTTTGCTGCAGAAGACATCAGTTTACCTCTCCACCCTCTCATTCTACCAAGCAAAGCATCTACTAGAGGTTGCAAGTCCTCTCTTTTCAATTTATCATGATGTAAAGGCACACCTAAATATTTGATTGGAAAGGAACCCAATACACATCCAAAGATATCTACAAAAGGAGTACATCCCTCGGTATCTAAGTTGATTGGAATCAGGTCATTTTTATGATAGTTAATTTTCATACCAGAAATTTGTTCAAAACAAGTCAACACTCGTTTCAAATATTTTGCTACCTTAGTATCATTTTCCAAGAAAAGTAAGGTGTCATCAGTACAGTGCAAACACACCTTGAAGTGTAGTTTCATATCCCCATTCCAATGAATACGACTTTTTCTTTTAGAAGTGAAGGTAGCATGTGTTCATATATTTGAGGAAGAGTAGGGTACAAGAAAGGATTACAAGGAATCACTATGTTTATATATTGGAGGAAGTCTGGAAGAGTATGGCACAAGAAAGGATTTACAATAAATCGGTATAGAATAGGAAATATTGTGTATATCTTAACATATTCAGTTACACACTATTTCTAACACTCCCGCTTGGTTTGAGCGAGTCGCGTTCACCTTTTCTCCAACCACGCAACTGAAAAGCTCACCACCATCTCGGGGCATCGTCGTCATATATACCCTCCAGGCCTCCACGCCTCCGTCATGTCAACCCCATCATCCATTCCGATCCAACCAGCGCGATGAAGGGGCTACCACGTAGGATGAAGGCGTTTCTGTTGAGGTGCTTCGCCCCGCACGGCGCCGACCCAGCGGCGGTGGGAGACCACGACGAGACGACAACCACCACCACGGCCAAAAACCCGTCGAGGAGGACAGAGAAGAGGTCGATGCGGCGGGTGCAGAGCTCCACGGCGCGTCTCCGCACTCTCCCCCTGGACGACCTGTCCCGCACCCTGGCATCGTCCGGCATGCACGCCTTCACGCTCGCCGAGCTCCGGCTCGCCACCCGCAACTTCTCCCGGAGCAACTTCGTCGGAGAGGGAGGGTTCGGGCCAGTCTACAAGGGGTTCCTCGACGACAGCATCGTTCCCGGGATCGAGCCGCAGCACGTGGCCGTCAAGTACCTGGAGGTCGAGGGGCCGGACGGGCACCGGCAGTGGCTGGCGGAGGTGCTCTACCTCGGCATGCAGCTCAGCCACCCGCACCTCGTCAAGCTCCTCGGGTACTGCTGCCAGGATCGTCATAGGATGCTCGTCTACGAGTTCATGGCCAGGGGCAGCCTAGAGGACCACCTCTTCAAGAGTAACCATTCTTTCATTAATTCGGGTGATCCCATCGATCGAGTACTAGTAATTAATGTCAGATGATTTCTGTTGCGTGCAGATTTGCTGGGGGCGACCTTGCCGTGGGCGACGAGGCTGAAGATCGCGGTGGGAGCGGCCAAGGGGCTGGCCTTCCTGCACGAGGCCAAGACGCCGGTGATCTATCGGGACTTCAAGGCCTCAAACATCCTGCTCGAAGCGGTCAGTAACTTGCTCCCTATACCAACTCTTTTTTATTTTTTGAACAGGCTCCCTAATCCCAACTCCGGTATGTCTCGAAAACAAGGCCAAGTCCCGGACCAAGTCTTCGTAATCCCGGCCAACAAGCCACTACAAATTTAAAACTGCCAAATGCAACACAGAACCGGCAGCCTTTTCAGGTAAAATTGTTGTCTATGCCTCGCGCTGAGTCAGACAAGGATGTCCATGTCATGGTAAGAGATAGGAAACATACACTTGAGGATACAAAATTGGTTGACACCAGGCTATATTAGCACCGACAGCTACAATCTACAACTCTTGGACGCAGACACGCATGTCTAAATCAGCTGTATCATCAACACCTTGCTTGGCCCTCTAGTATTTTACGGCCTCCGTTCGTGCAAATAAGCGCACGTTTAAACTTAATCTGAAGTCAAAAAATTCAAATTTGATGAACTTTATAGACATAAGTATGCAATGCATGTGATATTAAATTATATATTATGAAACTACACTTTAAGATTGATCTATTGATAATTATCTAGTGTGGTAAGTGTTGCTATATTCTTCTAGGGCGTGGGTCAAATTCAACAAAGTTTGACTTAGGATAGAAGCTAAATGGTACACTTATTCGCGGACGGAGAGGTAGTTAACAACTAAAAAACATCAAAAGAAGAAGAACAATTTAGTATCGACGCTTTAGTTAACAACACACGAGAAGAAAATCAAGCTACAACGGGGTGAAAACACCTCCCGTGAAAACCCCTCCCGTGGCGCTCCCCAGGGCGCCTCCAGGGGGCCGATCTCCCTCCTTCCGCCGCCCTCCCTCCGTTTCTCTCCCTCCGCCGCTACCGTCGGCGCTGGCCACGGTGGCGGCGGGCCCCGGCGCCTAAGTGCCCCGGGGGTTGTTGGAGGCGGCGACCGGCGATGGCGGCTGGGGCAGAGTCCTCTGGCTTCGGCGTGCTCTGCGTCTAGGGCGGCGTCCCTGGATGTGCGGTGGTGGCTCCTCCACCATGGCCTCCGACAATGGATGGTGGTGGCGGCAGCTGCTGGATCTTGTGCATGCCCATCATATGCTTAACATGTGCACATGCCGGCACCAGATTTTTTGAACACAAAATATATCTTTTATTTACCTACGCACGGGTGTGTGAGGTCTGGAAGGAGCTACCTCGCTTAAGCGCTAATCACCCCGTTCAATAATTCTTCATGGTTATTGAAACGATTGAATATTATTGAACAAGCTTTGGCGGTCGATTATTCAGGATCTGTTGTATTAGAATATATGCTTTGCAGTCCAAACAAGAAATCTCCGGTTCTGGATCAATTGTGGTTGTAAGAGTCAATTTTTTTTTGACACAAATACAGTAGGGAAAGACTCCCTATTTGCAAGAGTCAATTGCAGGTGGTTGCAGGTATGTATGGTGGCAAAGGGGAGAGATGGTGAAAGGTGCCCATATTTTTTTGATAAACAGAGTACAAACGCAGACGCTCATATACACACGCATACACCCATCCTTATGAACACACACACGCACACCCTACCCCTATGAGCACTTTCGGAAAACTGAGCCGGCGGATTGGATCTTGAAATTGATGAAGTCACCACAAATGTCTCGTTGTTGACGGAAACATCGCCTCCCACTGAATGAATATTTCGCCTTAGTGAGACACACAAATGTCAAACCTAGGTTTAAACTCTGGTGACCTAGGAGTACAACCACCCTCCTAACCATCTAACCTCAGGTTGGTTCTCAAAGGTGCCCGTATTTCATCCCCTACAAGCTCGGCATTTGCCATCAACGCATTGACCGCGATTTCTTGTGTGGTTCAACATAATGCAAAGATAAATTGCATGGTCCAAACAAATCCCTAGTTCATATAGCTGAAATATAGATGCATCATTTTATGTTGATGGCTCTAGCGCTATGGGTGTCGTGTTACATAAGCATCGATGTGAAGCAATTCTGGGGATGGCACGCCCTTTAGAGCACGTTCTGAGGTGTTGAAGCCCTAGCTCTTGCGAGGGGCTTAGGATTTCTTAACTAACTACTCCCTCCGTCCACAAATAAGTGTACGTGCGGGGTTTTCAAGATACATTATGAAGTGAAATACAAAATGCATTGGGAAGATGCATCTCCCCTCTTTAATTAGTTCACCTCCAATGAGCTAAGTGCTTGTAAAAAACAAGGAGAACATATGCTCAATATTATTGGGTTTGATTTCCGTGCGATGAGAGAGAAGCAATTAAAGTGCATTGAGAATATAGAAGTACACTCTTTTGTGGACAAAGTTTAGGGCTAGATGTCCACTTATTTGTGGACAGAGGGAGTAGGTTGTACGCCGGCGATTATGGAATCAGACTTGCTTGAGTTAATCCAGGCCTGCAATTGTGTGTAATTTAAGTTTGGAGAGCTCTTATTCAGCAACCATGGATTCATGGCGGAGTGCTCTGTGAAGGCTCGCATGATGAAGGATGTCCTTTTTCCGCATTGTCTGAAGAATGCAAAATCAAGTAGCGAAGAATGTTTATATCTGGAAAGAGTTTTTAATTTGGGACTATGGCCCTCCCAAATTAATGACTATTTTGAAATATATTGTATGTGTCCCTTTTCTATTCAACAAAGCGCCACTGGTATTTCTTAAAAAAACAGTGTATTGCTGCAACCTAATCTAGTCGTCGATGTGATCTAACTGTATTGTACGTATTGTAGGACTACACAGCGAAGTTGTCGGACTTTGGGCTGGCCAAGGAAGGCCCCATGGTGGGAGAGTCGTGCATCTGGCCGAGCACCATCATGGGCACCAATGGCTACGCGGCGCCAGAGTACATCAGCACGGGCCACCTCTCGGCCAGGAGCGACGTGTACAGCTATGGAGTCGTCCTTCTTGAGATGCTCACTGGCCGCCGCTCCCTAGACCCGCAGCGACGTGAGAGGGAGCAGAACCTCGTGGACTGGGCGCGGCCCTACTTGCGCCGCCCGGACAGGCTGCACCGGATCATGGACCCGAGCCTGGAGGGGAGCTACTCGGAGAAGGCGGCGGAGATATCCGCCATGGTCGCCCACAACTGTCTGCACAGCGTGCCCAGGTCCCGCCCCACAATGCTTGAAGTCGTCGAGGCACTCGAGCCACTCCTGGACATGCGCGCGGACGTCCCTGTGGGGGCGTTCGTCTACACGGTGCCGTTGGAGGTTGTCAACGAAAGGGCGGAGGGTTCCAGGGAGAAAGACGGCGGCCGTGGGGCGACGGTCAAGAAGAAAACGTCCTTGTACGCAGACAACGCGCTACAGAGAGTTGACAGGCGCCGGTACGCGAGCTTGGTGGCGCGGAAGGAGAGTCGTGGGTCGCCGAGACAGACAAGGGACAGAGGAGCGTAGCAATGGCGCCGGGGCATTCGTGTGAGTGAGCGTGTGCTTATTTTTGTGTCCAAGTTGATGAAATTGTAAATAGTGGCGAGCAGGTAGTGTAAATGTGTACTGTGTTCTTTGATTATTTTCTTGTTGATCATATTCTTGATCCCAAGAGTAAAAGATGTTGCTACTGTTTTTTGAGGCAAAGAGTTGTTGTTCTGCATGGTGAGTATTTTTTTGACAAATCGGATCCTTTGACAAGCTTGGGCAGTAGAAGGAGGGAGGATCATCTACTCAGGAACCCACAATCCTGGTAGCTTGCCTAGCTAGTTCATATGCCACCTTTTTCGATTCTCTAGGGCAGTGTATAAAAGTTGCTCTTAGAAATTCCCTCGCGAGTTCCTTGCAATTATCTAGTACCGCGCGCGGCTGCTGGTCCTAAATAATTTCCTTCATGCTGCATTGCTTGGATGACACCTATACTATCAGAGTTGACGATAATACGATTGCATCCCATCTGATTTAGGAGCTACAGTCCATTGTTGGGGCTGCGTCTCAGCAGCCCCTCTTCACTCTCTCTCTCTCTAGACGGAGATAGAAGAAGAAGACAGGAAAAAAAATTCTAGGCCGGCGCACCCCTTCTTCCTCCTCTCCCTCCTCTTTCCGGGCCATTAGTTAGTTGTCTTGTATCTTTTTCGTTGCAGGATATCTTATTTGTGTTATGCACCTTTTCATGCATGCATATTACTTCACCATGCTTGCAGGGGATCCCATCGGCTGGTTCCCACAACCTATCGCACCAAGGCGGATACAAGCTGTGTTACCCCAGCTGGTAGTTCTCATGCACTTCTCCTTCTCTTGTTTGCATAGATTACACCTAGCACTATTTTTAACCATATTCCCCCATAGGTACCAAAAGCTACTCCATTTTGTGCTTATTACCTCAACTTGCCCATTTGTTGCCTTGTGAGAATCATATGTCAATTATGCTTGTCAACTAGTTTTCTACGGTAAACCTTACTATTCTGTGCTTTCGATGTTGTAGGATTTTATCGAAGACTCCCATGTCGATATGGACTTGCATGTGTTGATCATGGAGTCTAGAACCACATGATGAATTTGTACTTATTTGTCGCTTGAGGATCGTAGTGTGGACTTGTAGTTTACGATCGTCTACTCGTTTGTCGGTTGGGGACTTGTGACCATTCTACTTGTTTGTTGGTTGAGGATTGGTGAACTT
The DNA here is from genome assembly GCF_022539505.1 of Lolium rigidum. Lineage (NCBI taxonomy): Eukaryota > Viridiplantae > Streptophyta > Magnoliopsida > Poales > Poaceae > Lolium > Lolium rigidum. The sequence goes on along the minus strand of NC_061509.1, from coordinate 255,120,949 downwards.
GTGTCATCTTTGTTGGATATGTCAACTTATACTTCTTTATGTGTGTTATTCGTGATATTTGTAATATCAATGTACTTCTATATGTCGACTGTTGGTATTAGAGTTCAACATTTTTCTATTTGTATATTATATGCATAATTGTGTGTGAAATGCATGAATATTAGAGAAAACAAGGGAAAAGAAGTTATTCTTGCCTCTTTGCCGTGTATCCCAGGAAATGACACATGACGAAGAGGTCTTTGCCTTGTATCTCAGCCCAAGACACACAACGAAGAGGGTGGTGACATGGCCTTTTACTTCTTTTTCATGTGTGCCAGGCCCAAGCACACGGGGCGAACAGAGGAGTGTCGTGGCCTTCCGGGTTCTTTGGCAAAGATCCTCTGCCTTGCCCGAAGGAAAGCACTTGGCGAAGATTCTTCGTCGAGAGGAACTTCACTGTGTCGGTTTTTCCGAGTGTTGTACACGACGAAGTCTTCGCCAGATGTTTTTAGCCGTTTGCCATGTATTTTTGGTACATGGTGAAGATGGTGTTTTCTGTAGTGATCAGCTACGTCACGCCCGCATACCAGATGCATTTGGGAAGAAAAACGTATTTGCAGATTCATCGTGACCACAATAATTTGTTATGGGCGCGTTTAGTAGGCTGGGTGGGCCTTTTTTGCATGGGTGGAGACACAAAACGGCCCGTTTGATTGCCTGGCTCGCATTTTTGCATCGCACTGTTCTTAAAGTACTGTTTTGCCTGCATCCGGAGAAACGTCCGAATCAGCAGTTTCTCCCGGGCCAGTCCCATTCTCGCGCCTCCTTGGCTCCACTGATGCAACAGTTGTACGAGCTGCTACTTATGCTCGCTCTCCCTTACACGACTCCACACACTCTCTTGAAATCAACACGAACATATCCCGACGACTCCACACACTCTCTTGAAATCAACACGAACATATCCCGAATCAAAATAAGCTGTATACGAAAAATATGCGTGTCGATGATATGAATCAATTCCCACAATCGGTTTCGAGTTTCGTCAGTCGTAAATCGTCAATTTTGTGTATGAAGTTTTGAGCGAATTTCACCAAATTCGTCGCACACGCTCAATCGTTTGAAATTTCCTCCGAGGAGTAGGTTCACTTCACCATTCCGCATGACTTTCATGTTGATAGGTTTTTGTTTAGGTGTACATATACGGATAGATAAATGACTAGCTAGTATACTGTAATATGTACATATTTGTGAGTATTGTTTGGAGTACTTTTGCTCAACTTCTTGCTCGCCATCTTCATGGACGGCGACGTGGTGATGATGTGTGACAAGTGAGAGGTGATAATCCATGGTGGTAGAGGCTTGGTGGTGTTCGTCTTCGTGGTCGGCGACGTGGTGATGCTTGTGACCGGCGTGACCGACGGTGTTATGGTGGTCTTCGTCTTCATGGTCGGCGACATGCCCATTCTTGTGACCGGCGTGAACGGCGGTCTCATGGTGGTGTTTGTCTTCATGGTCGGCGATATGGTGATGCTTGTGACCGGCGCGACCGCCTGTGTCCTGGTGGTCTTCGACTTCGTGGTCGACAACTTGGTGATGGTTGTGACGGGCGTGAAAAGCAGTGGCGTGGTGGTGTTCGTCTTCGTGGTCAGCGACGTGATGATGCTTGTGATCGGCGTGAACGATGGTGCCATGGTGGTATTCATCTTCGTGGTCGGCGACATGCCCATGTTTGTGACCGGCGTGACCGATGGTGTCATGGTGGTCTTCGTTTTCGTGGTCGGTGATGTGGTGATGCTTTTGACCGGTGGTGCCATCGCCGACGTGTCGAAGCTTGTAAACGGCTGTGCTATAATGGTCTTGTGATAGGTGAGGTAAGGTCACCATGTTGCCATATAGGTGAGGCTAGAAAATCATACGACCAACCAATCAAAGTGTCATTTGGGTGCCATCGATGCAACTCAGGCTATCAAACGATGTGCGATTTGTGTACGAGAGCTTATCCAGAATGAGATGGGAGTCCCATCTTGCTGGCACAGTGAACCACGAATCGCATACAGTCTACCAAACGCGCTCTGTAAAATACCACGCCGTCACAACCAGGAACGTACATATGCGTGGTTGGCCGTTTCACTCGCTCTTCTTATCGTGTTTATATGTTTATAATGCCTACGTACCGTGTGTCGCCGGTGTACGTTGTTTTCAATTACATCTAGAGCGCACAGAAACGGTCATGTATACGCGTGGCTCATGCAAGCATAGTGTATGAAGTTTTGACTTGGGGAACATAGTATAAGAGTATCCCAAAGCGTTCCCAAACCGATTTGAGGCGTGCCGGACAAAAAATTGTTTCAGCCGCGTCCCCTAAAGCTGAATTTTGTTCGGCGCGGTCCGATAAGGTGTCCGGCACCCCGAGCCCATCCCCATCCCACAGAGACACACCGGGCACGCCGGACACAACGAAAAGGGGCCCGACGCGTCAGCGGCTCGAAAGGCTAAAACCCCGTCATCTACCTTTGGTCAAGCGATGTTAATGGCGTCCCTGGTTTCTCAGGCGACGTAGGGACGCGTCTCGTTGCGCATGACCGCGTGACCGTCCGGGCCAGCGTTATTGCGTGCAACAACCCGCTGCCGCTACTGTACATTAAGACGCCCTGCGGTTCGTCCCAATCTCTCACCGCTCCCAAACCTTCTCATCGCCGCCGCCTCCCCCCTCCCAAATCTTCTCCTCGCCGCCGCCTCCCCCCTCCCAGATCTTCTCCTCGCCGCTCCAAACAATGTCGACCTCGTCCTCCCGCAAGATCGCCGCGGCGAACGGCTTCGGCCGCGGCAGCCTAACCGTGGCGGAGGCGTGGGTATCTAGTCCCCCCGGACATGCGGCTGCCAAGCAGCAGCGGCGGGAAGATGGCCGTGAACGACATTGGCATCCCGCTGCCGCCGAAGCCGGGCACGGACCAATGGAGGGACGGCATCAAGGCCCGGCGGGCTCAACTCACCGCCGAGGAGCGCGCGGATCCGACATGGGCAGCCAACGACGAGGACGGCGGCAGCAAGAGAGGCGTGGCGGCGCCCTCCTCATCCCGAAGCCGGAGGTGAAGGAGGAGCCGGAGGAAGCGTCGCAGGCGGCGCTGCTGGCGGAGTACGAGCGGCAGCAGCGGCTCATCGTCAGTAGCGACGACCCCGAGGACTTCCCAGGGCTGCGGGCGGCATGCTTGGCGTCGATGAACGACAAGGACGCCTGGAGGGGCTACCTCGACATGGCGATCGTCATGTCCATCCGCGACTCCGGCAAGCCGCTCGTCGACCTCACCGACGACGGCGAGGCAGGACCAATCGGCTTGGTGAAGGACGAGCCCATCGATGAGCGCGTCAAGTAGGAGGTCGTCACCGACGACATGTACAACTTCCACCAATACAACGACGCCTCCGGCCGCCGCAAGTACTTATAGATTAGGTTTAGTTTAAATTTAGTCAAATTTCGTTCGAATCTATGTAATATATGCCAAGTTTGGACGAATCTAATTGAATCTCGCTCTAGTTTAAAATTGCCGAAATTTTGTTTGGGGGACTCGACTAGGGAGCGACGTCTCCCAAACGCGACACGAACGAAACACGTCCCCCAAACGCTCAACCCGACGCGGTTTCGGGACGCTTTGGAGACGCTACTGGAGATGCTCTAACTTGACGATACAAGAAAGAATAGTTATAGTCGTGCGATGCATTGACCTCGCGGCAGCCAAAAGAGCGTGTGTATGAACGATCATTTCCTTGTTAATGATTTGTTTCCACGAAAAAATATATATACCTACGTATCAGATAGATGCACTGGTGGAAAAAGGGCCTTTGGTCGCGGTTGGCAACTGCCATTAGTCGCGGTTGCGCAACCGCGACCAAAGTAGCGCGACTAAAGGCCCCCCCCCCTTTAGTCGCGGTTCCTTACGAACCGCGACTAAAGGCCCGTCCCCGTGGGCCGCAGGCGGCGCCAGGGCGGAGGACCTTTAGTCGCGGTTCTTCGGGCAACCGCGACTAAAGGCCTCCGCAGGGTTTAGGGTTTAGCCCCCCTCCCCCTAAATCTGGTTTCTTTTTAATTTGTATTGTTTTATTTCTTTTGGGTTTTAATTTTGAAGGAGTTTCACATATTCTACGGTACTACATACATGCATATGAATGTACAATTTCAAACAAATTTGAAATTAGAACCAAAAAGAATTCAAGAGGAATATACAATATATATTCAATATCGGATGACCATATACAATATATATTCAATATCGGATGACCATATACAATTTTGAACAAGTTTCCATCCATAATTTAGTGCATATGAAGTTCTACGTCATCGTAATGGTGTTCTCCTCTAGGATCGATGACTTCCCTCGCCAACCATCCAGCTAGTTCCTCTTGAAGTGGTCGGAAGCGAGCTTCTGGACTAAGCGTCTTCCGGAGGTTATTCCTCATGATGTTGTTCTCACACTTCTGGTCCCGCTCATTGCAGTATCTCCGGATCCTCTCACAAACATAGTATCCACATAGATTGGTCCCCGGTGGCTGAATATCCCCAGTCGTCCGCACCTGCCATTTTAAATTGTAGCTCTTTTTTGAATTCACCGACCTTTTTATCTACGAACCGTCTCCAAACCCTACGAGGCAAAGAAAATTAAATGAACAAGAGAGTTATTAATTAGTTACTTGATATTAGGAAATGATGAACGAAATAGGCCGATCGATATAGAGCGCAAATGAATGAAAATAATTACTTTTGCATCATTTTTCTCATGTCGGCCCAAAGCGCCGGATCCATATTCAGAGAGTCGTGGACGAGAAGTGTGGAGGTGTGAAATTGAATTACCATAAGAATCCAGTGAAACCTGCGGACACGATACATGCACAGTCATGCATAACTCATCGATTAGCCACATACCATGCATGGAGTAAACAAAAGAGAATGTGCTCAAGACAGAAACACTCACCCAAAATGGTAAGGAAATAGAATATCACTTTTGAGTTCCTGTTTTCTAAAAAACCGCCACAGGTCATCCTCCACGTCGTCGGGGTGGTGTTCTAACACATATGAATTAACGATTTGTGGGTCAATGAACCCAACATCATGGATGTTCCTTATTCGCATTTCCCGCTTCTTCATTCTGCATAATAGCGTACACAACAAGATAGTTAGGACAATATATATATATATATATATCTATATATAGTGCAGGCAATGAACGAGATGGGGTAGAAATTAATAAATCACTTACAGAACGTAGCAACTGATGATAGATTTGTCGAGGTCGCGCAGATTGAACAGCTGGAACAATTCACTCCGATGAATTTGTATATAGTAATGTTTGAAGTGATGCTCATATCTAACTTCCGCATAAATATAGTCTTTGGCGTTTTTAAGTTTTATGTAACCCTTGTACCAATTTAGCAGACCTTTCATTTGTCGAGGTAGATCCTCTTCCTGCGCAGGCTCGACGAGAGGGCCATTCTTCACATATGTAAATACTACGTCCTTCATTGGCGCCTCATCAAGGCCTAACGAGTGCACGAAGAGTGATACCTAAGTCGGCCGCTTGTTCTCCGGCACTCGTTACGGTCAATCCATGTCTGCCGCAGCTGCTATGATATCGGGGGCATCCGGACCGGCGGCTTGCACTATGAGCGGGGCGATCGATTGTTTACTTTGTTCCCCGAGCTGGGCAACTTCTTTCCCCTTTCTAATTTTTTCTCGGCCTCCTCCAAGGCTTTCTTCTCCGCCAACTCTTGGTTCCTCTTGAACGCGAGTGCTTGCCTACGAAGTTCACGTAAATAGTCGTCGAGCAGATTCTTCGCGGCTTGGGACGGTGTGTTCAAAAATGACTTAGCCCAGCTCTTTTCCTTGTCAGAAAATACTTGCTTGGGCTCGGGCTCTCTTTTCTTCTTGCAGTCCGCCTTCCATTTCTCATAATCAGCAGCCGCGTGTGCGTCGACTTCCTCGGCACTACGTTCCCAAGGCCTTGTGGGGAGAGGCTTCGGTGATGGCTCGGTATCTTTGTGGTTCTAGGTACATAAGGGTCCGGGTTAATAACCCAGGACTGCTTCGCTTCTTCGCCGGAGGTGGATTGGGGGCGGTGTCTGATCACCCGCCGGACGAGGACTGGGGGGCGGCGTCTGCTTACCCGCCGGAGGTGAATTGGGGGGCGGCGTCGGCTGACGTGAAGGAGGTGTAGGTGAAGCACCACCACCACCACCGCCACCGTCACCGCCACCGCCACCGCCACCGCCACCACCACCACCGTAGGGGGGTGGACTTGTTGGCGCCTCGCCTGGAAACTTGATAAATTTCTTCTGCCATAGAATGAACTGGCGCTTGACATCTCCAAGTCTTTTCACCCCTTCGGGTGTAGCAATGTCAATGTCCGGGTCCTCAAACCCTTGGACTATCTCCTCCACCGTGACACGAGCATAGCCATCTTGAATGGGGTTGTTGTGGTGGAGTGCTCCAGTGGTAAAGCACTGCCGATGGCTACCTTCATGGACATGTTCCCGATAGGATAATACGGATGACATGCTTTCATCTCCTTTATATCGTCCACGGGGTAGCGAGGAGGCTCCGGTGCAGTAATTTCGACCACCGGAGGCTCCGGTGCGATAATTTTGATCGTCGGTGCACCAGGCCGGTGAGGCCTCCGTGGAAGCCACGCTGCTTCTTCTCCGCTGCTGGCTTCCGAGATCCATTGGATGATCTTCATGCTGCGCCCGAGCTGCATCTCTTTCGGCTACTAGTACACTCACGGTTTTCTTCATCACATCCATTTCCGTTACCAACTTCGCCACAACATCCGCATCCCGATCCATCTTTCTCTTACGGCTTACGTAACCGTACGGGTCATCGTTCGGGGAACCCTACTTTCCACGGAATGGGCCCCATGCCTTGTACACGTCCTCCGTGTTCGGGATTCCCGAGGGCTTTTGTCGTGGCGTCGTTCTCTCGTTGAACTTGATCCGCCCCTCTTGAGCATCCCTCATTGCCTCAATAAGCTTTTGGGTGGGTTTAATTATTTTGCCCTGATAAACACACTCCCCTGTCTCCGGGTTCAGCGATCCCCCATGCCCGTACCACCAGCTTTTGGCCCTTGGGTCCCATCCCTCCGCACTGGACGGATTCCTCGCGCCCTCAGCTCGTTCTCCATCTTCTCCCACTTAGGCTGCCAAAAGCGATACCCTCCTGGCCCCATAATATGATTGTACTCCTTCTTGGCCGCATTCTCCTTATTTTTTTCGATATTTCAAGGAACTGCTCCGATTTCTTTTGCTTCACAAATTCTGGCCAATCATGTTGCGGTTTCTCATATTGTCCTTTGAAATCCGGAGTCTTGCCCTGCTTGACAAAGTCATGGGCTAGATTTTGCTTGTATTTCCGGAATGCGTTGGACATCTTAGAAAGAGCGAACTGTTTGACTAGCTTGCACCTCTCCTTGTTTTCCTGAATCTTGTTACCCTTCTCATCGTATTTGCGGTATTCCGGAGGTAGAACGAAATATTCCATAAGCTTGTTGAAGCAATCTTTTTTGTTCTCTTATCGACAAAAGTGAAACCAAGACGTGCCTTCTTTGGCTCATTCCACTCCTGGACGGTGATCGAGACGTTGTCTCTAACAACGGCTCCGCATTGGCTGATAAACTTGGTGGCGTTCTTGCTGGGCTCCAGCGACCTGCCGGTTTCTTCATCGACAACCTCGATGGTGCATGTTTCGTTTGGTTTCATCGTCTTGGTTGCGCCACGCTTTGACGACGTACTCGATTTTTTTGACGATCCGGCCGAGGGCTAAAATAAGAAAGAGAGTCGCGCGCGTTAGTACACACACATTTATTCAAATCAGTTAGTTTGTATCACCAGACGCTCAATATGTATATATATACCTCGGCGCCGGAGGTGGTTGCTACTTCCAATTGAAGATCGTCGTTTATCGACGTTTCTTCGGCATCATCTTGTCGACGGCGCCCTTCATCTTCACCCTCAAGGTTCAGATAAGAAGAGATATCATCTTCTTCTTGTGCGGTCGGCACATATAGAATATCGCCTTTTATGATGCCGAACATATGGTCTTCAGCGTCCGGATCATAGTTGTCCAGAATCGGGTCAGCTCTATCGTCCGCCATATGTCAGTCCTGAAAACATGTAGTCAAAACAAATTAATTGTGTATATACATTATCACATCTCTTCTACATATAAACAGAGAGGGCGACGAGCGGGAGGCGAGAGGGGGGACGCGTGTTATATGCGGACGATCGACCTCGCAATGACCGCGTGACCGAGAGACCGGTGGCGGTGGCGAACCGGTGGCGAAAGGGCGCGGCGGTGGCGGTGCCGACGACACATAACCCTCGCCGCCCCCTCTCGATCCCAAAAAAAACACCGCGCGTATACGGAGGGGGCGACGAGCGCTGCCGGCCCCCTCCGTATACGCGCGGTGGTAGCTGGTCACCGCGGCAGCGCGTTCCCATGCCGAGGTGGGCGCCGTCGGTGGGGAAGGAGGACGTACGGGGAAGAAAAGTCGACGAGCACGGGATTTTTCATAAATTTGACTTAGTTTTTTTTAAGTCAAAATTTAGTTCTTTTTTGAGACAAAAATTTTAAGTCAATTTTTAGTTTTTTTAAAGTCAAATTTTAGTTTTTTTTACACAATTTTTTTTAAGTCAAATTTGTAGTTCTTTTTGAGACAAAATTTTAAGTCTCAATTATTTGTTTTTTTAAGTCAAATTGTAGTTCTTCTTTTACACAAACTTTAAACTCAAATTTTAGTTAGTTTTTTAAGTTATTAGTTAGTAGTTAGTTTTTTAAGTTAAAAAAAAATCCGGCCAGATCCATCGAGGCAATATACTTAGCACACTATTTTTAAGTTGCAATATACTTAAAACTATTTTTCATTTAAAGTTACAATTTTTAAGTTAAATAAAAATTTGAAGTTACAAATTACTTAAAACTATTTTTCATTTAAGTTACAATTTGTAAGTTACAAATTTGAAGTTTTAATTTTTAAGTTAAAAAAATCAAAAAAAGAGAGAGGAAGCGCCGGCCGGGGGCGCTCCTCTCTCGTAACGGCGCGCGCGCGAGGAGGTCCGGCGGCGGCGGCGCGCGCGCAGGAGGTCTGGCCGGCGGCGGCGCGCGGCGCGGCGCGGTGGCCGGCGACGACACGGCGCATGGTTCGGCGGCGGAGGGGCCGGGGGTTATTCGGGCGCGCGCGGCAGAGATCGATCGTCGATGACATACGGGCGGGCGCGGGAGAAGAAGAGGAGGCTGCGGCCGACGGCGGCGACGAGGGCGGCGGTCGGCGAGGACGAGGGCGCGCGGCGGTCGGCGGCGACGAGGGCGGCGGTTCGGCGGAGCAGCCTGGCGGTTCGAGGAAGAAGAGGAAGTGATGCGCCCGCCGCCCGCGCGGATATTTATAGGAAGGGGCTTAACATTTTGAAAAGAATTAGTTTTATTTTTCTTAATTTTTTGATATATAATTTGTATTTTTCACATTTAGAATTTTGAAAAAGGCCTTTAGCCCTTTAGTCGCGGTTGGCCACACCAACCGCGACTAAAGCCCTTTTTTCGCCCGTTTTTCCGGTTCCCGCGGAAATGACCTTTAGTCGCGGTTGGCCTGCCTTTTTCAAAATTCTAAATGTGAAAAATACAAATTATATATCAAAAAATTAAGAAAAATAAAACTAATTCATTTCAAAATGTTAAAAATACAAATAATACAACAAAAAATTCAGAAAAATAAAACTAATTCATTTCTAAATGTGAAAAATACAAATTATATATCAAAAAATTAAGAAAAATAAAACTAATTCATTTCTAAATGTTAAAAATACAAAAATTATATATCAAAAAATTAAGAAAAATAAAACTAATTCATTTCAAAATGTTAAAAACACAAATAATACATCAAAAAATTCAGAAAAATAAAACTAATTCATTTCTAAATGTGAAAAATACAAATTACATATCAAAAAATTAAGAAAAATAAAACTAATTCATTTCTAAATGTTAAAAATACAAATTATATATCAAAAAATTAAGAAAAATAAAACTAATTCATTTGAAAATGTTAAAAATACAAATTATATATCAAAAAATTCAGAAAAATAATACTAATTCAATTCAAAATGTTAAAAATACAAATAATATATATCACAAAATTCAGAAAAATAAAACTAATTCATTTCTAAATGTTAAAAATACAAATAATATATCAAAAAATTCAGAAAAATAAAACTTATTCAATTCAAATTCTTAAAAATACAAATAATATATCAAAAAAATCAGAAAAATTAAACTAATTCAATTCAAATTCTTAAAAATACAAATAATATATCAAAAAAATCAAAAAAATAAAACTAATTCAATTCAAATTCTTAAAAATACAAATAATATATCAAAAAATCAGAAAAATAATATATCAAAAAAATCTTTCTTCCCGCCACTTTCTTCCCGCCACTTTCTTCCCGCCTCTTTCTTCCCGCCACTTTCTTCCCGCCACTTTCTTCCCGCCTCTTTCTTCCCGCCTCGTGTCTTCCCGCTCCCATTTTTCCCGCCATTTGTCCCTACATATAGGTAGCCCGGCTTGGCCAGCATTATCACATCTCTACAATCTCTCATCACTCTCTCATGGCTTCCACCGCACCCACTCTAACCTACCGGCGAGGTGGAGGAGCTTTGCGCCTCGAACTACCCTTGCCCACCGGGCTACCGCGTCCCTCGCGGGCTGGAGCCTAAGCGCCGGCGGCGTGCCGGTCCCTCCCGTCCCTCAGGGTACTGCGCGCCGGGCGACCATCACGAACCACTACTACCACGACCTCACGCCGGAGCAGCGGATGAATCCCCGCTGGCATCCCGATAACCAGCATACTTGGGACGCCTTCTTCATCAATCGGCGTGAGAGGGCGCTCGCCGAGGTATGAGGAGGACGGTCCGCCTCCCGGAAACTTCCACGAGGCCGGCCGTCGGCTATGGTGGTACGGCCGGACTCGCGAGCGTCATGGACTACATCACGGCCGGCGATATCCCCCGCCTGCGCTACCCTCAGTTCGAGCCACGAGCGCCGCCCGACGACAGCGACGACAGCAGCGACGACAACGCCGGCAACTTAGAAGGCGACGACTACCAGTACAACGGCGGCGGCTATGAAGACTACGAGTATGCATATTATACGCCTAGGCAGGAGTATGACTAAATCACTCCAAATTTCATGTATGCAGGAGTATGACTTAGTCACTCCAAATTTCTCGTATGCAGGAGTATGACTTAGTCACTCCAAATTTCATGTATGCAGGAGTATGACTTAGTCACTCCAAATTTCCTTTATGCAGGAGTATGACTGAATCACTCCAAATTTCATGTATCATCAGTGCTATGTCGAGTCAATTGAATCATTCGAAAATGGACACCAAACACATCACGGGTAATATAATTCACATGATTCATTCAACAAAGTTTGGTACAATAAATTATTACACATCATTTCTTCCCTTGTGTCCCTGCTTGCTTACGATTGTGCCGTATCCATGGAGCATCCTCATCATTTAACTTAATGCTTGGGTCGGTGTTCACTTTGAAGGGCGGAATTTCAGCAAACATATTATAATCTTCCGACATGTCCGTCTTGTCCTCCACTCCCACGATGTTTCTTTTCCCTGAAAGAACAATGTGGCGCTTTGGATCATCGCATGATGTACTCGATCGTTTTCTTATCTTTCCGTTTCCTCGGTTTGCTACTCATGTCCTTCACATAGAAAACCTGAGCGACATCTTTCGCTAGGACGAATGGTTCATCAAGGTAACCAAGATTGTTGAAATCCACCATTGTCATTCCGTATTGCTGGTCCACCTTTACCCCACCTCCTGTTAGCTTGAACCATTTGCACCGGAACAAAGGGACCCTAAAGGAGGGTCCATAGTCAAGTTCCCATATCTCCTCTATGTAACCATAATATGTGACCTTTTGCCCATTCTCGGTTGCTGCATCAAAGCGGACACCACTGTTTTGGTTGGTGCTCTTTTTATCTTGGACGATCGTGTAAAATGTATTCCCATTTATCTCGTACCCTTGGAAAGTCGTTATAGTCGAAGATGGTGTCTTGGCCAACATGTACAACTGATCTACAACATGATCGTCACTCATTAAATGTTTTCTCAACCAACTGCCGAAAGTCTCCATGTGGGCCTTCCTAATCCAGGATTCAGGCTTCCCAGGGTTGTCCGAGCGTAAAATATTCTTGTGTTTCTCAAAGTACGGAGCCACCAAGCTGGAATTGGTCGAACCGTGTGGTGTGCTTCGGTCGGAGAATGGCCGTCCATACATATCGTTGATTTCCTTCCGATCGTGCCTTTTCCACTTAGTCTCCCCTCGTGCCGCGATTGAGGAAGACCAATCGGCTTAAGGTCGGGAACAAAGTCAACACAAAACTCAATTACCTCCTCATTTCCATAGCCCTTGGCGATGCTTCCTTCGGCCTAGCACGGTTACGAACATATTTCTTTAATATTCCCATGAACCTCTCGAAGGGGAACATATTGTGTAGAAATACGGGACCGAGAATGGAAATCTCATCGACTAGGTGAACCAGGAGGTGCGTCATAATATTGAAGAAGGATGGCGGGAACACCAACTCGAACCGACAAGACATTGGATCACATCGTTACGTAACCGTGGTAGAACTTCGGATTGATTACCTTCTCGAGAGATTGCATTGAGGAATGCACATAGCTTCACAATGGCTACTCGAACATTTTCCGGCAGGAGCCCCTCAAAGCAATCGGAAGCAATTGCGTCATAATCACGTGGCGGTCGTGAGACTTCAGGTTTTGGAACTTTTTCTCCGCCATGTTTATTATTCCCTTTATATTGGACGAGAATCCCGACGGGACCTTCATACCGCTCGGGCATTCAAAAAAGATGACCTTCTCTTCTTTGGTCAGAGCGTAGCTGGCACGACCTTGAAACCGTTCCGGATGCCGGTCATCAGGGTCTTTCAAACTTTGCTGGTCCTGCCGTGCTTCCTTTGTATCATTTGACTTCCCATACACGCCCAAGAAGCTTAGGATGTTCACGCAAATATTCTTCGTAACGTGCATCACGTCGATTGCGGAGCGGACTTCTAGGACTTTCCAATATTCTAGCTCCCAGAATATAGATTTCTTCTTCCACATGGCTACGTGCCCGTCGGCTCCCTTCGGAACCGATTATCCGCCGAGACCCTTTCCAAAGATGACTTTCAAATCCTTGACCATATCAAATACCTCAGCACCGAGTGTGTTCCGCAGGCTTCGGCCGGTGATCTGCCTTGCCGTTGTAATGCTTGCCTTTCTTTCTTACTTGGATGACCTTTCGGAAGAAATCGACGATGCCCAAGGTACACGTTCTTCTTACAATTTGGCAAATGTACACTTTAAGTCTCATGTAAGCAGTGCGTGCATGCATTGTATCCCTTATTTGACAGTCCCGAAAGGTTACTAAGAGCAGGCCAATCGTTGATGGTTACGAAAAGCAACGCTCGTAGGTCAAATTCCTCTTCTTTGTGCTCATCCCACACACGGACACCGAGTCTGCCCCACAGCTGTAAAAGTTCATCAACTAATGACCTTAGGTACACATCGATGTCGTTGCCGGGTTGCTTCGGACCTTGGATGAGCACTGGCATCATAATGAACTTCCGCTTCATGCACAACCAAGGAGGAAGGTTGTAGTTGCATAGAGTCACGGGCCAGGTACTATGGCTGGAGCTCTGCTCGCCAAAAGGATTCATGCCATCCGTACTTAGACCAAATCTTATGTTCCTTGCGTCGGCTGCAAAATCTTTGAACTCTCTGTCGATCTTTCTCCATTGCGTTCCATCTGCGGGGTGTCTCAACTCCCCGTCCGACTTACGGTCCTCTTTGTGCCATCGCAACAACTTGGCATGCTCTTTGTTCCCGAACAGACGTTTCAACCGTGGTATTATAGGAGCATACCACATCACCTTGGCGGGAACCCTCTTCCTGGGTTTCGGCCCTCAACATCGTCACCAGGGTCATCGCCTCCGATCTTATAACGCAATGCGGTGCATACCGGGCATTCATTCAAATTCTCGTATTCACCGCGGTAGAGGATGCGGTCGTTGATGCATGCATGTATCTTCGAACCTCTAAACCTAGAGGGCAGACAACCTTCTTTGCTTCGTACGTAGTGGCGGGCAACTCGTTATTCTTTGGAAACATATTCTTCAACATTTTCAGCAAGTTTTCAAATGCCGAGTCAGCTACACCTGCTCGTGCCTTCCATTTCAGCAAATCCAGTGTGCAGCCCAGCTTTTTCAGACCATCATCGCATCCGGGTACAGCGCCTTCCTGTGATCCTCTAACATGCGATCCAAATTCTCCCTCTCTTTTTCAGTTTCGCAGCGTCTCCGTGCATCAGCAATGGTCCGACCAAGATCATCAACGGGATCATCACGTGCCTCTTCTTCACCTTCCCCTTCCCCTTCACCTTCAGCATCCTCCATGAAAGTATCACCGAAATGAGCAAGATAGCTTTCATCGATGAAATCATCCCCTTCTTCATCTTCTTCCATTATAACCCCTCTTTCTCCATGCTTGGTCCAACAATTATAGCTTGGCATGAAACCGTGCCGAAGCAGGTGCATGTGAACATCTCTTGAGGAAGAGTAACCCTTCCGATTCTTACAGTTAACACATGGACAGATAACAAAACCCCCCGCTTGTTCGCATTAGCCACTACGAGGAAATCTTTCAAACCCGTACTCGAACTCGCCGGAGAGTCGGTTACCGTACATCCATTGTCGATTCATCTGCATTATTATAATATAAAATATATAATTAACCATCATGCATTTGTTAAACTAACTAGTTACAAACAATATAAATTAAACAATGAACTACACACACATGCATATTTTATCAACGACACATGAAAGGTTCAAGTTGCTAACCGCGATCGAGGAGGAAAAAATAAATGAGAAAGCTCAAGTGTGGCTCCAACACTTCATATCATGTTTGTTTCATGCTCTTGGGGCATTTCATCAAACACCTTATGTGCATAAGAGGAACCAAAAGCAAACCTAACACCCACTTGTTAAGTTTGTGAAGAGAATGGCTCCAAATGGCTAAGTGTTGGCTGCTGGATGGGTATATATAGGGGGGGGGAGCCCCCCACGTGCACCGGCTGGCCAGTCGCGGTTCCTACAGCTTCGCGACTTATGGGGCTCACCGGAAGCCTGTTTTTCTACTAGTGATGTGCACATGTCTTTCTTCGAAACCGATCCAGGTAAGCCTTGAGGATGACGACTGGTAGTCTACAAAACCTTGCGGCTTATGACTAACATCCGGAAAATTTCCGGCCGGTTTTGGTCAACCCGCGGAAACCGAGAGCTTCCAGTAGGTTTTGCCATTTTGATCGATCCGGTGGAGAAGGACAGAAAGTCACATGCATGAATCAGAAGAGCCAAATCTTCGGAAGCGCGCGTTTCTGATCCAGCGAAAGATTTGATTGTTTTACAAGACAATGCGAGCAGCTTTCTAGACCGAGCTAAGTAATCACAGATGATGATGGAGAGAATATCTCCAAATTAATTTGACCGGGCAGCGGGCACCAGCTCTTGCCTTTGTCTAGGACTAGGAGTCAATAAGATGTCGCAGACAAAATTAAGCACGATGCTTGATCGAGAAGTGGAAGTAGTCAAAAGGAAACGCGCGTGGTAGTTTCACCAGCCTTAGAAAATCCGTTTGTTTCAGGACAGCAATAGAATAGCCTGTTTTGTTAATTCTCGTTTTTCTTTCGAAAGAAAAAAGAATTATCTTCATACGAAAGCTCCCTTCACTGCACTTTTGTGATAATTTTTTGCCCTATTTATCTTTTGATCTAACTTCCATTGTTGAAAAATAGTAACATAGGCAAAAGTTGTCGAAGTGCCACAACAAAGAGTAACATGTGCCAACATTATCTGAATGGAGTAAAGGAAATTACAATGCAACAACTGGAGAGTAAAATGTAAAATTTACTCTGTCAAGTGCAAGCTCCCAAGTGTAAGCTCTTCGCATGGCTTATAATTGAAAATCAGGTGTGGACGGCGAATCGACTCGAGAGAGGGGATGGCCCAATGATAGAATTTGCCCTCTTTGTAGGGGGTCACGACGAGTCGGCTTCTCACCTTCTCTTCAATTGCCGCTACTCCATCCGTATTTGGAAGATGGTTAAGGATTGGCTACAAATTCACGACTTTGACCCATCTTCTTGGGATGAGTTTGAAAACGTTGAGACTTGGTGGACCTCCGTCTCCTTGGCTCATGATGGCCAAAGGTAAGCAATGGGCACCATTCTTATAGTGGTGGCATGGAAAATTTGGAGTGAACGAAACACAAGAACCTTCAAGCATGTGAGCACCATGCCAACAATCTATCTTCGATAGAATCAAGTCGGAAGCTAAGACATGGGTTATTGCTGGTGCCAAGCACTTGGGTCTGTTCATGGCGGGTGTGTAAACCTATATTCCTCCGCGTGGTTGTAAAACTAAATTTGGACTGCTAAACTCTTCTTCTCAATTAATGAATTAAGGCAAATCTTTTGCCTTCCTTTCAATTTTTTTTTTACTCTATCGATTAATAATAACTTATAGGACAATTGTCAAGTCGTCGTAGTTGACTTAATTGAAAGCAAAGCTATCAACCGGTGAAATGGGAATAAAAGGAAAAAAGAAGAGATAGAAAACTTGACGGTTCAAAACTATGCCATTCAAACTAATTACTCTCTCCGTTCACTAATTAATTTAAGATCTTTTTAGCTTTCTTTTTGTTAAATATCTTCATGTGTAAAAAATTGAGTCAATTAATTTCAAAGGAAAAGGGAGGGAGTAGTTAGTTACGTCGTTATGCTCCTCTGCCTGCTAGACCAGGCGTGACGCCAGGCATTGTCTTCGTCGATGGTCCAAACCCCATCTCACCATTGACACACACACAGAGACACGGGCACCCGCTTTTGATCAACTATTCAACTATAGTAAGTAGTGCGATAGATCAAGCTTACCATATATCGATCGGTGGTGCGTCGCGCTGTGGCTTCCTACGTAAACGTGATCAACTTCTTCCCCACGTTCTACCCGTGCTCTACCGGCTGGCCGGCCGGTACCTGCAACGGCGATTCCTGCTGGGACATGCACACACGGCCGACCGGTCGGCAAATCACGCGACGTCACGACGACGTACACGCGCGCCCACGCGGCCACGCACGGCTTCCCTTCCACCCGCGCAATGAGTGTATTGTTAGCTTTTGTTTTGAGTCAAATATTTTAAAATTTGATCAACTTTATGGAAAATAGTATCAACATGTATGATATTAAATTGGTACATTATAAAACAAAATTTTAAAACTGACACCAATATAGTGTCAAACATGTATTACATTTGTTTTCACATAGTGCACTGGTAGAAAAAGAGGCTTCCGTCCAGCCCCATTAGTCGCGAAAGTATAGGAACCGCGACTAACGGAGTCTTTAGTCGCGGTTCGGGAGGCGAACCGCGACTAAAGGCCTGGGCCCAGAGCGCTCGCTGGCCAGCTGGTGGACGGGAGGAGCTTTAGTCGCGGTTGGCCTGGCCAACCGCGACTAAAGGTGCCCGAATGCCTTTAGTCGCGGTTGGCGACTAAAGCCCCACCCCTATAT
Organism: Lolium rigidum; assembly: GCF_022539505.1. Taxonomy (NCBI): domain Eukaryota; kingdom Viridiplantae; phylum Streptophyta; class Magnoliopsida; order Poales; family Poaceae; genus Lolium; species Lolium rigidum. The sequence continues at coordinate 255,103,285 of NC_061509.1, read as the reverse complement.
ATACCGTTCAGCCCACAGCACTTAGCCATTTGGTGCCATTCTCTTCACAAACTTCACAAGGGGGTGTAGGTTTGCTTTTGGCTCCTCTTATGCACACAAGGTGTTTGATGAAATGCCCCAAGAGCATGAAACACACATGATATGAAGTGTCGGAGCCACACTTGAGCTTCCTCATTTATTTTTTCCTCCTCGATCGCGGTTAGCAACTTGAACCTTTCATATGTGTCATTGATAAAATATGCATGTGTGTAGCTAGTTAGTTTAACAAATGCATGATGGTTAATTATATATTTTATATTATAATAATGCAGATGAATCGGCAATGGATGTACGGTAACCGACTCTCCGGCGAGTTCACTACGGGTTTGAAAGATTTCCTCGTAGTGGCTAATGCGAACAAGCAGGGGGTTTTGTTATCTCGTCCATGTGTTAACCGTAAGAATCGGAAGGGTTACTCTTCCTCAAGAGATGTTCACATGCACCTGCTTCGGCACGGTTTCATGCCAAGCTATAATTGTTGGACCAAGCATGGAGAAAGAGGGGTTATAATGGAAGAAGATGAAGAAGGGGATGATTTCATCGATGAAAGCTATCTTGCTCATTTCGGTGATACTTTCATGGAGGATGCTGAAGGTAAAGGGGAAGGTGAAGGGGAAGGTGAAGAAGAGGCGCGTGATGATCCCGTTGATGATCTTGGTCGGACCATTGCTGATGCACGGAGACGCTGCGAAACTGAAAAGGAGAGGGAGAATTTGGATCGCATGTTAGAGGATCACGTGAAAGGCGCTGTACCCCGGATGCGATGATGGTCTGAAAAAGTTGGGCTGCACACTGGATTTGCTGAAATGGAAGGCACAAGCAGGTGTAGCTGACTCGGCATTTGAAAACTTGCTGAAAATGTTGAAGAATATGTTTCCAAAGAATAACGAGTTGCCCGCCAGTACGTACGAAGCAAAGAAGGTTGTCTCGCCCTCTAGGTTTAGAGGTTCCGAAGATACATGCATGCATCAACGACCGCATCCTCTACCGCGGTGAATACGAGAATTTGAATGAATGCCCGGTATGCACCGCATTGCGTTATAAGATCGAGGCGATGACCCTGGTGACGATGTTGAGGGCCGAAAACCCGGGAAGAGGGTTCCCGCCAAGGTGATGTGGTATGCTCCTATAATACCACGGTTGAAACGTCTGTTCGGGAACAAAGAGCATGCCAAGTTGTTGCGATGGCACAAAGAGGACCGTAAGTCGGACGGGGAGTTGAGACACCCCACGGATGGAACGCAATGGAGAAAGATCGACAGAGAGTTCAAAGATTTTGCAGCCGACGCAAGGAACATAAGATTTGGTCTAAGTACGGATGGCATGAATCCTTTTGGCGAGCGAGCTCCAGCCATAGCACCTGGCCCGTGACTCTATGCATCTACAACCTTCCTCCTTGGTTGTGCATGAAGCGGAAGTTCATTATGATGCCGGTGCTCATCCAAGGTCCGAAGCAACCCGGCAACGACATCGATGTGTACCTAAGGCCATTAGTTGATGAACTTTTACAGCTGTGGGGCAGACTCGGTGTCCGTGTGTGGGATGAGCACAAAGAAGAGGAATTTGACCTACGAGCGTTGCTTTTCGTAACCATCAACGATTGGCCTGCTCTTAGTAACCTTTCGGGACTGTCAAATAAGGGATACAATGCATGCACGCACTGCTTACATGAGACTGAAAGTGTACATTTGCCAAATTGTAAGAAGAACGTGTACCTTGGGCGCAGCATGAAGATCATCCATTGGATCTCGGAAGCCAGCAGCAGAGAAGCAGCGTGGCTTCCACGGAGGCCCCACCGGCTGGTGCACCGACGATCGAAATTACTGCACCGGAGCCTCTGGTGGTCGAAATTACTGCACCGGAGCCTCCTCGCTACCCCGTGGAAGATATAAAGGAGATGAAAGAATGTCATCTGTATTATCCTATCGGGAACATGTCCATGAAGGTAGCCATCGGCAGTGCTTTACCATGTTTACCTGGAGCACTCCACCACAACAACCCCATTCAAGATGGCTATGCTCGTGTCACGGTGGAGGACATAGTCCAAGGGTTTGAGGACCTGGACATTGACATTGCTACACCTGAAGGGGCGAGAAGACTTGGAGATGTCAAGCGCCAGTTCATTCTATGGCAAAAGAAGTTTATCAAGTTTCCAGGCGAGGCGCCAACAAGTCCACCCCCCTACGGTGGTGGTGGTGGCGGTGGCGGTGCTGGTGCTTCACCTACACCTCCTTCACGTCAGCCGACGCCGCCCCCCAATTCACCTCCGGCGGGTAAGCAGCCGCCGCCCCCTAGTCTGCCCCGGGCGGGTAGCGGACGCCGCCCCCAATCCACCTCCGGCGAAGAAGCAGAAGCAGCAGTCCTGGAGTATTAACCCGGACCCTTATGTACCTAAGATAACAAAGGTACCGGAGCCATCACTGAAGCCTCTCCCCATGAGGCCTTGGGAACGTAGTGCCGAGGAAGTCGAGGCGGCCGCGACTGCTGAATATGAGAAATGGAAGGCGGACTGCAAGAAGAAAAGAGAGCCCGAGCCCAAGCCAGTATTTTCTGATGAGCAAAAGAAGTGGCCTAAGTCATTTTTGAACACACCGTCCCAAGCCGCGAAGAATCTGCCTGACGACTATGCACGTGAACTTCGTAATCAGACACGCATGTTCAAGGAGAAGAAAGAGGAGGCCGAGAAAGCGGAATTAGAAAGTAAAAAAAGCGGGAAACGAGTTGCCCAGCTCGGGGAATAAAGTAAACAATCGATTGCCCCGCTTATAGTGACAGCCGCCGGTCCGGATGCCCCCGATATCATAGAAGCTGCGGCAGCACAGGGATTGACTGTAACGAGTGCCAGAGAACAAGCGGCCAACTTAGGTATTACTCTTCGTGAACTGTTAGGCCTTGATGAGGCGCCGTGAAGGAGGTAGTACTTACATATGTGAAGAATGGGCCTCTCGTCGAGCTCGCGCAGAAGAGGATCTACCTCCACAAATGAAAGGTCTCGCTGAAATGGTACAAGGGTTACATAGAAAATAAAAACGCCAAAGATTATATTTATGCGGAAGTTGGATATGAGCATCACTTCAAACGAGTACTCTGTACAAATTCATCCGAGTGAATTGTTCCAGCTTTTCAATCTGCGCGAGCTCGACAAATCTATCATCGGTTGCTACGTTCGTAAGTGATTTATTTCTTCCCCATCTCGTTCATATTGCCTGCACTATATATATATGTCCTAACTATATTGTTGTGTCCGCTATTATACATGCAGAATGAAGATTAAGGAATGCAGAGTAAGGAACATCCATGATGTTGGGTTCATTGACCCACACATCGTTAATGGATATACGTTACAACATCATCCCGCCGACGTGGAGGTAGACCTGTGGCAGTGATACGTCTCCGACGTATCGATAATTTCTTATGTTCCATGCCACATTATTGATGATATCTACATGTTTTATGCACACTTTATGTCATATTTGTGCATTTTCTGGAACTAACCTATTAACAAGATGCCGAAGTGCTAGTTGCTGTTTTCTGCTGTTTTTGGTTTCAGAAATCCTAGTAAAGAAATATTCTCGGAATTGGACGAAATCAACGCCCAGGGTCCTATTTTGCCACGAAGCTTCCAGAAGACCGAAGAGTCAACGAAGTGGGGCCACGAGGCAGCCAGGAGGGTGGCCGGCGCGGCCCAAGCCCTGGCCGCGCCGACCTGTCTCCTGGGCCCCTCGCGACGCCCCCTGACCTACCCTTCCGCCTACAAATAGCCTTCGTCGCGAAACCCCCAGTACCGAGAGCCACGATACGGAAAACCTTCCAGAGATGCCGCCGCCGCCAATCCCATCTCGGCGGATTCAGGAGATCGCCTCCGGCACCCTGCCGGAGAGGGGAATCATCTCCCGGAGGACTCTACGCCGCCATGGTCGCCTCCGGAGTGTTGTGTGAGTAGTTCACCCCTGGACTATGGGTCCATAGCAGTAGCTAGATGGTTGTCTTCTCCTCATTATGCTTCATTGTCGGATCTTGTGAGCTGCCGAACATGATCAAGATCATCTATCTGTAATGCTATATGTTGTGTTTGTTGGGATCCGATGAATAGAGAATACCATGTTATGTTGATTATCAATTTATATCTATGTGTTGTTTATGATCTTGCATGCTCTCCGTTATTAGTAGATGCTCTGGCCAAGTTGATGCTAGTAACTCCAAGAGGGAGTATTTATGCTCGATAGTGGGTTCATGTCTCCGTGAATCTTGGGGAGTGAGAGAAACCTCTAAGATTATGGATGTGCTGTTGCCACTAGGGATAAAACATTGATGCTATGTCCGAGGATGTAGTTATTGATTACATTACGCGCAATACTTAATGCAATTGTCTGTTGTTAGCAACTTAATACTCGGAAGGGGTTCGGATGATAACCCGAAGGTGGACTTTTTAGGCATAGATGCATGCTGGATAGCGGTCTATGTACTTTGTCGTAATGCCCAATTAAATCTCACTATACTCATCATAATATGTATGTGCATGGTCATGCCCTCTCTATTTGTCAATTGCCCAACTGTAATTTGTTCACCCAACATGCTGTTTATCTTATGGGAGAGACACCTCTAGTGAACTGTGGACCCCGGTCCAATTCTCTATACTGAAATACAATCTACTGCAATACTTGTTCTACTATTTTATGCAAACAATCATCATCCACACTATACATCTAATCCTTTGTTACAGCAAGCCGGTGAGATTGACAACCTCGCTGTTTCGTTGGGGCAAAGTACTTGGTTTGTGTTGTGCAGGTTCCACGTTGGCGCCGGAATCCCTGGTGTTGCGCCGCACTACATCTCGCCGCCATCAACCTTCACGTGCTTCTTGACTCCTACTGGTTCGATAAACCTTATTTTCTTACTGAGGGAAACTTGCCGCTGTGCGCATCACACCTTCCTCTTGGGGTTCCCAACGGACGCGTGTTGAACGAAAAGACATAAAGTTAACTACGCGCATCAAGCAAAATTTCTGGCGCCGTTGCCGGGGAGATCAAGACACGCTGCAAGGGGAGTCTCCACAATCCAATCTTTTTACTTTGTTTTTGTCTTGCTTTTATTTTATTTACTTTCTTGTTTGCTGCATTATATCAAAACACAAAAAAAATTAGTTGCTAGCTTTACTTTATTTACTGTCTTGCACTCTATATCAAAAACACAAAAAAATTAGTTACTTTTTTTACTTTACTTAATTCCATGCATATTTTTATTTCACTAGTTAGGCTTAATGGAAAACAACAAAAATATTAGAGATCTTTACAGTATTTATCTAGAGTTAGGACATGAGGTGTTTGAGGAGAAAATTAAAAAACCTATGGAACTTTATATGCATTCTAATGGCAATGTTATTAGTATGAATGTTGTGAACACTATTGTTGCCAATGCTATGGAAGAATTTAAGCTTGGGGAAGCTGGTTTTGATGAGCATGATATTTTTAGTCCCCCAAGCATGGAGGAGAAAATTTACTTTGATGATACTTTGCCTCCCATTTATGATGATAGTGGTATTTTGGTGCCACCTACTATGGAGGATAAAGTTTATTATGATTATACTATGCCTCCTATATTTGATGAGAATAAAAATGATAGCTACTTTGTTGAATTTGCTCCCACTACAATTAATAAGAATGACTATGCTTATGTTGGGAGTAGTATTTATTTTATGCATGAGACTCATGATAAGAATGCTTTATGTGATAGTTATATTGTTGAGTTTTCTCATGATACTACTGAAAGTTATTACGAGAGAGGGAAACATGGTTATATGCATCTTAATAATATTAAGTTTCCACTCTTTATGTTGAGAATCTTGAAGTTACACTTGTTTTGTCTTCCTATGCTATTCACTTTGTTCTTCATGAACTTGTTTATTTACAAGATTCCTTTTTATAGGAAGCATGTTAGGCTTAAATATGTTTTGAATTTGCTTCTTGATGCTCTCTTTTGCTTCAAATACTATTTCTTGCGAGTGCATCATTAAAACTGCTGAGCCCATCTTAATGGCTATAAAGAAAGAACTTCTTGGAAGATAACCCATGTGTTTATTTTGCTACAGTACTTTTATTTTATATTTGAGTCTTGGAAGTTGTTACTAGTGTAGCAACCTCTCCTTATCTTAGTTTTGTGCTTTGTTGTGCCAAGTAAAGTCGTTGATAGTAAGGTTCATACTAGATTTGGATTACTGCGCAGAAACAGATTTCTTTGCTGTCACGAATCTGGGCCAAATTCTCTGTAGGTAACTCAGAAAATTATGCCAATTTATGTGAGTGATCCTCAGATATGTACGCAACTTTCATTCAATTTGAGCATTTTCATTTGAGCAAGTCTGGTGCCTCAATAAAATTCATCATTACGAACTGTTCTGTTTTGACAGATTCTGCCTTTTATTTCGCATTGCCTGTTTTGATATGTTCGATGGGTATTTCGATTCCATTGACTTTCAGTAGCATTGCGCAATGTCCAGAAGTGTTAAGAATGATTATGTCACCTCTGAACATGTATATTTTGATTATGCACTAACCCTCTAATGAGTTGTTTTGAGTTTGGTGTGGAGGAAGTTTTCAAGGATCAAGAGAGGGAGATGATACAACATGATCAAGGAGAGTGAAAGCTCTAAGCTTGGGGATGCCCCGGTGGTTCACCCCTGCATATATCAAGAAGACTCAAGCGTCTAAGCTTGGGGATGCCCAAGGCATCCCCTTCTTCATCGACAATATTATCGGGTTCCTCCCCTGAAACTATATTTTTATTCCATCACATCTTATGTGCTTTGCTTGGAGCGTCGGTTTGTTTTTGTTTTTTGTTTTGTTTGAATAAAATGGATCCTAGCATTCTTTGTGTGGGAGAGAGACACGCTCCGCTGTAGCATATGGACAAGTATGTCCTTAGGCTTTACTCATAATATTCATGGCGAAGTTTCTTCTTCGTTAAATTGTTGTATGGTTCGAAACGGGAAATGTTGCATGTGGTAGTGCATAATAAAATACTTGTAGAACATTGAGCTTTGATAACTTGATTCTTTGCAAATGTTTTAAGGTATTTAGATGGTAAGGCTTGCTGGATAAATAAGTTAAAATTAGTAGTGGATTGTTGTCTTTAAGCTTGTGCCGTACTACAAACTCTATTTAAATAGTTGAAGGCGTAGTTGGACTTGATAGCTTTCCATGTCTGAGAGTTCATCGTAATAACTAAGTTGTGCTTGAAGGTCGAGGGAGCTAGAGGGGTACTTGTGCCACCGTGAACGGCCCTCCTTGGAGTAAATTTTAATCATGCTCTTAATGATGAACCCGCTAGTTGTTTGCAATAAGCTTGTGAGTTCTTTTTGACTAATGTTAAGCTACGGTTTTTGGCACTTCCACCATCCAAATTTGCTAGCCTCTTCGGTACTGTGCATTGCCTTTTGCTCACATTGAGAATTGTGCATACTTCGCCGGTACATCCAAACCCGTGGGAGAACTTTCTCTTGTTCTCCTACACATAAGCCCATACATCTCCTCAAAACAGCCACCATACCTACCTACCACGAGCATTTCCATAGCTGTTCCGAGATATATTGCCATGCAACATCCATTTTTACATTACATGCCATGTTGTCATTTACTATTTATATATTGCTTTGCATGATCATATACAGCTGATGTGTGGTTTACCCATGTTACGCTAGATCATTGCACATCCTGCTACACTGGCAGATGCATACAGTTTCATACATCATGTTTCATTCATTATGTGTTATTTGTACCAAAAAGTGTGTTGTCATATTAGGATGTTGCCCCTAAAAATGAAAAGAGGCGTGGAGGCCATCAAAAAAAAAATGAAAAGAAAGAAAAAAGAAAAAAAAAAGAAAAAAGAAAAAAAAGAGAATAAAGAAAAAGGGGGCAGCATTACTATCTTTTATCCACACTTGTGCTCATGTTTTAGCACCCGCATTATTCATAGTCATCATTTGTGCTCATGTTTAGCACCTACATTCATATGAGAGAGTTTTCATGTTTTACTAGTATAACTATGTGGGGAATTTACACTATAGAACTTGGGTTGTATATTCCAATGATGAGCCTCCTCAAAAGTGCTCTAGGTCTTCGTGAGCAACCAAGTTGGATGCACCCCCACTAGTTCCATTGGAGAGCTTTCATACACATATAGCTCTATGTGCATCCGTTGCATGGCAATCACTACTCCTTGCATAGCTTCGATCATAAGGCTTCCTCTTGTCTAATGTTCATTTACAGCTTTGCAAGCCTTTCTTCCATTTGGCCTTCCAAACCCCCATTAACGTTCTTTATGCCATAACATCCTGGTGCTAATACCAAATGCTTGCGCTCACCGGTTGAGTAGACTTCGAAACAGCTTGATTCATGACGTTCATGTTTATGTTTACTTGACTGAATCCTTCTTATGTTGTGAAAATTTACTTGATGCTTGGAATGAAGGATAGAACTTCTATGCTGAATGCTTAATACATCTTTAATGAACTTTGTACGGTTGCATGTTTTTAAAGCAATAGTTCATGAAAACTTCTAGCTTGTCTAACTCTTGCATTATCATCTCTTATATCAATATAGATACTTGCTTTGAATGATTTGATCTCAGCTCATATGCTTTACAATAGTATGATCAAGGTTGTGATGGCATGTCACTCCAGAAATTATCTTTGTTATCGTTTACCTGCTCGGGACGAGCAGAAACTAAGCTTGGGGATGCTGATACGTCTCCGATGTATCGATAATTTCTTATGTTCCATGCCACATTATTGATGATATCTACATGTTTTATGCACACTTTATGTCATATTTGTGCATTTTCTGGAACTAACCTATTAACAAGATGCCGAAGTGCCGATTGCTTGTTTTCTGCTGTTTTTGGTTTCGAAATCCTAGTAAGGAAATATTCTCGGAATTGGACGAAATCAACGCCCAGGATCCTATTTTGCCACGAAGCTTCCAGAAGACCGAAGAGTCAACGAAGTGGGGCCACGAGGCAGCCAGGAGGGTGGCCGGCGCGGCCCAAGCCCTGGCTGCGCCGACCTGTCTCCTGGGCCCCTCGCGACGCCCCCTGACCTACCCTTCCGCCTACAAATAGCCTTCGTCGCGAAACCCCCAGTACCGAGAGCCACGATACGGAAAACCTTCCAGAGACGCCGCCGCCGCCAATCCCATCTCGGGGGATTCAGGAGATAGCCTCCGGCACCCTGCCGGAGAGGGGAATCATCTCCCGGAGGACTCTACGCCGCCATGGTCGCCTCCGGAGTGATGTGTGAGTAGTTCACCCCTGGACTATGGGTCCATAGCAGTAGCTAGATAGCTGTCTTCTCCTCATTATGCTTCATTGTCGGATCTTGTGAGCTGTCGAACATGATCAAGATCATCTATCTGTAATGCTATATGTTGTGTTTGTTGGGATCCGATGAATAGAGAATACCATGTTATGTTGATTATCAATTTATATCTATGTGTTGTTTATGATCTTGCATGCTCTCCGTTATTAGTAGATGTTCTGGCCAAGTTGATGCTAGTAACTCCAAGAGGGAGTATTTATGCTCGATAGTGGGTTCATGTCTCCGTGAATCTGGGGAGTGAGAGAAACCTCTAAGATTATGGATGTGCTGTTGCCACTAGGGATAAAACATTGATGCTATGTCCGAGGATGTAGTTATTGATTACATTACGCGTAATACTTAATGCAATTGTCTGTTGTTAGCAACTTAATACTGGAAGGGGTTCGAATGATAACCTGAAGGTGGACTTTTTAGGCATAGATGCATGCTGGATAGCGGTTATGTACTTTGTCGTAATGCCCAATTAAATCTCACTATATTCATCATAATATGTATGTGCATGGTCATGCCCTCTCTATTTGTCAATTGTCCAACTGTAATTTGTTCACCCAACATGCTGTTTATCTTATGGGAGAGACACCTCTAGTGAACTGTGGACCCCGGTCCAATTCTCTATACTGAAATACAATCTACTGCAATACTTGTTCTACTGTTTTCTGCAAACAATCATCATCCACACTATACATCTAATCCTTTGTTACAGCAAGCCGGTGAGATTGACAACCTCGCTGTTTCGTTGGGGCAAAGTACTTGGTTTGTGTTGTGCAGGTTCCACGTTGGCGCCGGAATCCCCGGTGTTGCGCCGCACTACATCTCGCCGCCATCAACCTTCACGTGCTTCTTGACTCCTACTGGTTCGATAAACCTTGGTTTCTTACTGAGGGAAACTTGCCGCTGTGCGCATCACACCTTCCTCTTGGGGTTCCCAACGGATGTGTGTTGCACGAAAAGATATAAAGTCAACTACGCGCATCAGGCAGTTTCTTACAAAGCAGGAACTCAAAAGTGATATTCTATTTCCTTACTATTTTGGGTGAGTGTTTATGTCTTGAGCACATTCTCTTTTGTTTACTCCATGCATGGTATGTGGCCGGCTAATCGATGAGTTATGCATGACGTACTGTGCATGTATCGTGTCCGCGGGTTCCACTGGATTCTGCTAGTAATTAAAGTTGACAAATCAGAATGTCTCGTCCACGACTCTCTGAATATGGATAAGGCGCGTTGGGCCGACATGAGAAAAATAATTCAAAAGTAATTTTTTTAATTCATTTGCGCTCTATATCGATCGACCTATTTCGTTTATTTCCTAATTAAGCTGCTTCAAGTAATTAACTAATAACTCTCTTGTTCATTTAATTTTCTTTGTCTCGTAGGGTTTGGAGACGGTTCTCAGATACAAAGGTCGGTGAATTCAAAAAAGAGCTACATTTCATGCGGTCAAAGGCTAAGAATGGTGGCGATATTCAGCCACCGGGGACCAATCTATGTGGATACTATGTCTGTGAGATGATCCGGAGATACACCTCTGAGCGCGTTCCGAGTGATACCAATGCTCAGAGGAATAACCTCCGGATGATGCTTAGTCCAGAAGCTCGCTTCCGACCACTTCAAGAGGAACTAGCTGGATGGTTCAGGAGGGAAGTCCTCGATCCTAAAGGAGAACACCATTACGAGGACGTAGAACTATACATGCATTAAATTATGTATGGAAACTTGTTCAAACTTGTATATGGTCATCCGATGATATTGAATATATATTGTATATTCCTCTTGAATTCTTTTTGTTCTAATTTCAAATTTGTTTGAAATTGTACATTCATATGCATGTATGTAGTACCGTAGAATATGTGAAACTTCTTCAAAATTACAATAAAGCACAAAAGAAATAAAACAATACAAATTAAACAGAAAACAGGTTTGGGGGGGGGGGGGGCAGGTTTAGGGGGGCCTAAAACCCTAAACCTGCGGCGGCCTTTAGTCGCGGTTGGCCAGAAGAACCGCGACTAAAGGTCCTCCGCCCCGACGGTCGCCTGGCGCCCACGTGGACGGGCCTTTAGTCGCGGTTCGTAAGCAACCGCGACTAAAGGGGGGGCTTTTAGTCGCGCTAATTTGGTCGCGGTTGCGCAACCGCGACTAATGGCAGTTGCGAACCGCGACCAAAGGCCCTTTTTCCACCAGTGGTGGGTGCATGACGAGAAATTTCACCATCTTAATTCGGCTCTGGCTGCACATCTGCCCAAGAAGGATGGGACGGAATCTATGGGCGACTATTGTCACGCTAGCTTAATTCATGGGATGGCAAAAGAAATGTCTTTGAGGTTTATCCCGTACATGAATGTTTTTATCTGTACCAGGAACATTCATGACAATGTCTGTCCACAACTTTGCTAGGAAGCTGCATCGGACTCGATCTCCGGCCTTGCAATTAGCGCTAGACATTAAAAAGGTTTTTGACTCAATTGGATATGGGATTACCCTTTCAACCTTCTGCGCCACTTGGGTTTCCTCAATATATTTTTAGGACGACTATCGATTATCCTTTCGTCTGTAACATTGTGAATTCTCCTCAATGGTGTCCCCAATGATCCCATAGGTCGTGTCAGGGCGCTGTGGCAGGGAGAACCCCTATATCCACTCATTTTTGTCATTGTTATTGACCCGCTGCAGCAGCTTCTTCAGATTGCCACCAACCAAGAACTTCTTCGGTGGATCAAGGGAAGGGGTCTCATAATTGCACATCCATATATGCAGACAATGATGTAATATTTCTGAAGCCTATCCTCACCAACGTAAACACTCTCACCTCAATTACCGCTGATTTTGGTGAGGCTTCACGCATGGTCACCAACTTCAACAAGTTCCCAGTTGTCCCCATTCGATGCCCCAATATTGGCATTGATCTATTGCTTACAAATCTCCCTGTTGTGAGGGCTTATTTTACGATGCGCTATCTTGGTCTCCTGCTCTCTACCCATTGCTTGTGAAAACTAGAATTTCAATTTTCAGGATAAGATTGTGGCCAAAGCTTCCCATTAGCGTTGGAAAGCACCTCACCGTCATTGGCTTACACTGGGATCTCCACCTCCCATTCCATATATCATATTACGCCCCTCATTATCCCTCCAAGGAAGCATGCAGGGTATTGAGAAAATCCAGTGAGCCTTCCTTTGGGTGACATCCACTTCTATTACTAGGGGCAAATACAAATTGAACCGGAAGAAACTATGTCATCCCAAGCTCTCGGTGATCTTGGAATCATCTTTTTGGACACGTTCACGAGGATGTCGAGGTCGTGCTAGCCTTGGTTGAAGTGGAAGACACCAGAGATGTTATGGGTGGGATTGGGAAACCCATGCAATGAATCTGACATGGCTCCATTTTATGGGGAAACTACGATCTCCATTAGAAACTGGGACATAACTAACTTTTGGCATTGCCCGTGGCTCTTTTGTTGTCGTCCCATGGACATGGCTCCGGGTATATTCCTCATTTGCAAGCGAAAAAATGGTCGGTTGTAGATGCTATGTGTGAGGATGCTTGGAACAGGCAACTCGACTTCACCTCTAGACTTGCGGCTGACAATACCCTCCAATTTCTTTATATATATATATATATATATATATATATATATATATATATGGTCGAAGTTCGAGGATGTAGACTTCAACACAGAGGCCGAGGACTCCATCTCTTGGAGTGCTTCATCATCCGAAGCATATTCTTCTTCGTCGTCCAATCAGCATCAGCTTCTCGGTGCCATGGAAACCTCGATGAACACCCTCATTTAACACGCTTGGGATCCTCTAGGTAAAGTTGTTTGCACGGATGATCATTCAAAATCGAGTATTAATGTCATATCGTTTGCAGCGCCGGGATGGTCTAATTGTGGGGACTGCCCTTTTTGCTACCAGGTTCAGGAAACTGGATGTCACCCCTTATTCACACTTCTGCTACTCTATCCACATATGGGATGCGATCATTGTGTAGACTGGGACCACATAGTTGCCAAACCTATGGGATAATATTCATAGGCAAGGATTGTTGGAGCGTTGTGGTTATTCTTCCTATAGGTCCTAGCAAGGCCATCGCTTCCATGGTCACTCTTGTTGCATGGAAGCTTTGGAATGAACTTAACTCCAAAAATTTAAGGCACATCTCCCACATTCCTAGTTTGATCATCAATGACATCAAATAGGAGGCTAAACTTGGGTGATTGTTGGATCCAAGTGCATGAGGACTTTCATACATGGAGAATAATCATTTCTCTTTTGTTGTTTTGGGCATTGTACTTTGTGCACCCATGTTCGGTGTCGGTGGGCGATGTTAGATTTGGCCATGTAATTTCTAAACTCTCTTCCTCGCTTAGTGATTGAAAAAGACAATTCTTTTGGCTCGTTCAAAAAAGGTGAAAATCTAAGAAGAATGCAATTTGAAAAAGACGGGCAATAGTTCTTGCAACTCTTGTTTCTTTGGAGTCAACGCGTCGTAGCCACCTGTCCATAGGGAGGCCGAAGAGGCTAACCGCTCCGGTCAAAAGGAGTATTAGCTTTTTTATTCCAATATATTAGTGAGTATGTGAAAACAACTCCAATTTTGCATTGCCAGTTCTACACCTAAGATCTCAGACATATATTATATAGGAATAAAATCTGATCGATAATTATGATTTGTGAATTTAGTTAGGATCCTAGTCTCCCTGCATGGATTCTTTATACGTTATAAGTAGATTCCCACTTATGCACAAAATTTAATTTGAGAAATTGGCATAAGCTCTTGTATACACGACATGAAACTAAGTGGATTCAAGAAGAGCATACAAATAATGAAATGGTATATGTGCCAACTGCGAAGTAGGATCTATGTCAATTTTGTGTTCGTCATCAAATACTGTAAGAAATGTTAATTTTGTAGATAGCTTAATTAGCGGTTTCACGTGCTCTGAACTTATTACTCAACAAATGTGCGCACATTTGCTTATTTGGCAACAGTTGAAATTATACTCTAGAGGTTTTCATAATTATACTTTCCCGAGTATACACTAGAAAAAACTACCAAGATATTTGTTCTATTGTAGGCTTTAGTGATCTGTATCATAATATTTGAGGATATCAATAATATATACACAAATGAATATACTTTTACACAGATACATATGTATACACTACAATATTTATGCAACCATAAATAATCAGGTGAAGGAAAACTTTTATTGCAACCTACAATTTAAACTTAAATCAACCAAACTTTGCAGTGATATACATAAAATGTATAACAAATAGCACTCTACTATTGTTATTTTTTATGGGTTAAATATGTCACCAAATAATGGAAAACCATCCTTATTATGACTATATTTGAGGAAAATAAGTATGCAAGTTTAATACAAAATATGAAAATAGCCAGAGCATAAGGTTCTATCAATTTGATTAGGGATCACAAATGTGCTCCACAATAGCACAACACTTTAACAACAAAAAAACACGGTAACACCGAGAGTAACCTCACTGCTCCTTCATAATACTGCCACAAATCTGCTCACAAAGTGACCAAAAATAAATGCGCCGCCGCACGCCATCAACCAGACCGCTCACACTCTCCAACAGATATACCAACAACAGACAGGGAATCAAATGCAGCAGCCCGATGGCTCTGTAACAAGGTCGTTTCTCTCTGAGATGGTTTCTTAAAATTATGTAAAGATAGTGCCACAAAATCTCAAAAATACTATTGCGGTAAGACAATTTGTGTATGCAATAGATCTCTACATTTATCGCACTAAAAATTTCATAAAACATCTATGTACCATACAACAGACAAACAAACGCTTGCAGCATGAACACTACATTTTAACACATACACCTAAAGTCATCACAACATGTCACCTGAGCGTCTGCAACTAAATGAACATGAGTTGTTGTATCGAAAAATCACAAATCACCAATCTTTGATTTGGAGCACTGACATTGCACGCTGAACACCTTCATCATAGTCTTAATGCTTCCTAGACTTTGGAAATAAAATTCATGCCAATCGATGAGCATGAGTTAGCGACAGACTGAAATATCCTCATGTGTTCTGACATCTTAGAGCTCCTTTGATTCATATGATAGAAAAACCATATAAATCAATCAGGTTGGGTAGGAAATCTTCCATAGAATCCAAGTCCTACATAATTCCTATAAAAATCCTTCGAATCAAAGGAGGCCTTAGGCTATTTTCATAATAATTATGTAGCTAGTGTCGAGTCCATTTGATCGAGAGTTTGTCGACCAGCAAAACAACATCTTTGATAATTCTTAGTCGACTACGAATTAACTTAGATCTTAGTCAGATTTTAAGCCTTTGATTTGCACTATGATTCGTGTTAGAGGTGAGTTGCAAGTAGGTTGCAACCAAATCCTTTTCAGTTCAAATGGGCTGCTGGAAAAAGTAGTCCACTCAATACAAAATGGTGTGATGATATCACTTCACTTATAATTAATACAAGAGCCCAATTGATCGGTCATCAGTTCAGGAGAGATGAGTCGGCCGAAAATAATCGTTATTAATCACGAACTATTAGGTCTTGTTTAGTACAAGAGTTTTTTTTTGGGGGATTTCGGGGATTATCCCCACCAAAACCAAAATTCTAAGTTATTAATAAAATTTTGTTTGGTTCTAGTGTATTGATTAATTTAATCCCTATTTTTAATTTTTTTAAAAGTATTATTCTCAATTCTCAATACACTACCTCGGCAAAGTAGATTGGAGATTAGGGTTTTATAGAAATTTGAAGGGATTTTAAGAAGATAGGGGTTTCACCTTACCCACTTAAAATTATTCCTTCTAATATCCAAAAAGCGAGAAAGTACATGTGAGAAAGACTGTGAGGCATATTGGTTAGTACATGTGAAGTTGTAATAAACAGCCCGAGACTCACCACCTCCTATATTAAATACAACGGTGGTTCCTCCCACTGTTGGTTTCATCTTTTAATCCCAAAAAGCTCCGGTACCAAACAGGCCTTACATATCGATCGGTGGTTCATAGTTGTGGCGCTGATGGACGGTCTCCACGTTCTACACCTGCAGGAACGGGGATTTGTCTGGCCGGCCGGGCGAGTGCTGAACTTCCTGATCTGCAGATTTGGCACTGCTAGGACGATTCCTGCTGGGACACGCACACACACGGCCGGCAGACCGCGCGACGCCATCACGCGATGTCACGACGACGTCCGCGCGCGCGGTTCGCTTCGACTCTGGCGGCGGCTCGGGTTGCCGTGTGTCGCGTGATCGTCGCCGGTGTACGTTGCTTCCGTTTACACACCTAGCTACACACATAGAGACGTTAGTGTCAAGTTTTGACCAGGGAGTTTAGTGTATAATTTGACGCTGTGAGAAAGAACAGTCGCACGTCGTGTTGACTTCTGCAGCCGGCTAGCCAAAAAAAGGAGCACGCGCGTGAATGAATGCATGAGTCGCTTCTCGTCTCGGTAATTACCTGGATAATATAATGTCGATCCTGACGACTTTGGTTTCGACGAAACTATATATTGTGTACCCGCGCGCGTACGTAGTAGATTGGTGCACTATTAATCCACTTTTGGTCAAGCCCGCGCAAATGTTTCAGCGGCCTCGGCGGCCGTACTTTGAACTTGTCAGATTCGGCGAAGAAAAGTTGCATCACCACAGGAAAGGCAGTCTTAAGTTGCTAACACAACGGAAAGCAACGCAAGAGAAGGCAGCACCACTTTCTTGATTCTCTTAACATGTCTGTCCGAATAAAGTTACCGAAGCTTCCATTTAGCACATGCGTCACACATTCTCGATACAAGACATATACTTGCTCCATCTCAAAATTAAGACGTCTAAAAATTACTCAAAAGTTAATGTTTTCTAAGTTTAACCAAGTTTATACATAAAAGTATAAACAACTACAATACTGAATCAATGCCGATAGATTCACCATAAAGTATATTTTATTAATGTGTTCATTCAATATTGTAGATGTATATATATTTTTCTAAATATTTGGTCCAAATTAGTAAGATTTAACTTTATCTAATGCGTAGGCTCCTTATGTTTTGGGACGGAGGGAGTAGTTTTTGGCATGGAAATTACAGAGCACAAATGAAGCAAAGATTGTACTCCCTCTGTCCCATGGAACATGTCGGAGCTTTGTCAAAAATTGGATACATCCAGATACTATTTGGTGTCTAAATACATTTAAATTTATACAAACTTCAGACATTTTTCATGAGACACATGGAGTATCAGGTTTGGGTAATACAATAGAAGACTTCAATATTTGAATGTCCTTCTTGTGGGTTATCCCATGTATTTGGGAGGCTTCTATATCCAAGATCGGCGAAGCGACATTAATCAACGGCTTCATGAATACCTTCCATCTTCTATTCCTGCCGATCATACCCGCCAAATTGTTCCAAGGCACATATATAGGACCTCGTATTAGTCATCAGCGCACAACCATGGGTTATCATACTCCCTTCTAAGGTGTCTCAACAACTCCCAGTTTCGCTTCCTTGTTAATCTAGCAGAATCACCATAGAATCTCGTGAAACACCATTCAGTTGGACCAATCAAGTTGTTCTTTATCATCACATCAATTTGGTTCCGACTAAAGGACTTCAAGGACACATCAGAATCGTTGTTCCAAAACAGAACCAAACCACCCTTTTCTCCAACACTTTTAACACCAAAAGCGCAGACAAAGCCTAACCTTCATTTTAACTCTTGAGATCGGATATCAGACATTTTGGTTTGTATGAGAAAAATGAAAGATGAACGATGCAGCTTCAGCAAGCTGCTTATTTCCTGAACTATCTCGGGATGCCCACGGCCCGGGAATTCAGACCTAGGAGATTCATTGCTTCTCGCAGTCAAAGCAACAACTCCTACAGCCTCTAAGAAAACCAATATCCACTCATACTCCAATCCCTTATAATCACATGATTCATGATTGTTGAAACTGGACACGTATTTGATTCTAAGTACTCGCTCTTGTGGGCAACGACGAGAATGGCCAGCTATCACCACCAAAGAAAATCGCCCTGATGCGCCATCGTGGAGGGAAATATACTTCTCATCATCATTGCTAGCGCAGAGGAAAACACAAATTGCTACACGAACACTGCCGGGTTGATCTGAAACCCTAGGCAATGGACCTTAGGGGATGAACTTCACTGCAACAGCTGCAACAAGACGAAGTGTCAGGATGGCGCAGAACGATCACGTAATACTCAACTGGATAGAGAGAGGTAGAAGCCAACGTCCGAACCACACCACCCATTGCCATGACGCCACAACTTAGATAGCATTAATGATCGCCTAAGCCATCGCACCGTTTCGCCTAAGCCAACCTACATACAAGTATAGTAGCAAGCAAGAGGGGAAACTTGGAACGGAGGCTGAGCTATACATAGCCTCTTATTTTCAAACACTCAAAATTCGTATTTTAGAGTTTCAGAAAAAAATCTAAAACAAAATTGTATGATTAGCCAACGATGTATACTACAAACATGCAAAATCTTAATATGAATTACTTCTTATTCTAGGCTACGCAACACTATGTAACCTTTTCAGATTTTATCATTTTTATGTAGCCTGGAATATAAATTTGTTTGTATTGATATTTTATAGGTTTGTAGTACACATTATTGCTTATCTTAAGGATTTTGTTTCGATTTTTCTAATAACTTCAAAATGTGAATTTTAAGTGGTTTAAAATATATAAAAAACTACATGTTCAGCCTTCATTTGTTCACTATCCAAGCAAGAGCGATTACACAGGACTAATAAACAACCTTGGCATGCAACTTACCATGGACACACACGCACACGCTTCTGACACGTACGGACTTACAGTCGGTAGTGCGATCAAGCTTAGCTTATATTTCGATCGGTGGAGTATGATCAACGATTTCCACACGTTCTACCCGTGCTCTGCCCGGCCGTACGGAGTACGCGCTGATAGTATTTGCGACTTCTGCTGGGAGACGCACCATCACACGACGATCGCGCGACGCCATCACACGACGTCACGACGATGCATGTACGTTCCTTCCGTTTACACCAGAGACGGCGCCACGCCAGTGTTCAGTTTTTGCCAGAGAGTACATAATTTGACGCTGTGAGGAAGAACAGTTGTACCCGCGCGTCGGAACGAATGAGTCCCTTCTCATCTCGGTAATTAAGTGTACTGACAGACGTACCTACTCCAAAACATATGAGCTCACTACAGGAATCGACGTAGACGCCGACGGCCGGCTGCCCTCGGCGTAGCCACGCCTGGCCCTCGGCGTAGGCTACGCCGACGGCAGCCCTCGGCATAGCCCCTCGGCGTCCAGGTCCCTCGGCACCAGTCATCGTGCCATCGGCGTAGGGCCGGCCGTCGGCGTATGCCTCCTATACCGACGGTGCGACTTCCCCTCGGCGTAGCTGCCCTCGGCGTTTGGCCACGGCCGGCCGTCTCCGTTAACGGTGCTCCGTCAGAGGCCGACGGTAATCCCCTCGGCATAGCCCAGCCATCTGCGCGCCGTGGGGGCGACGTGGCGCATCGTCTGGCTGCCACGTACGGAGTCTATGCCGACGGCCCGGCCCTCGGCGTCTGCATGGCGCATGCAGCCAGGCCTCCTCGCGGGTGGGCGACGTGGCGCGTCGTGGCGCCGCCAGCTGGGCCTCTACGCCGAGGGCAACCCCTCGGCATATACTTGATCCATGCAGCCAGGCCGTGGACACGCGGCAGAGCCTGGGCGCGTCGGGCTACGCCGAGGGCAACCCCCTCGGCATAGACCTGACCATATGGCCCTATGTCAGGGTCTATGCCGACGGCCTTACCCTCGGCATAGGGCCTGCCATTTTTTTTTCTGTTTTCCAGTTCCAGTTCCAGTTCAATCCAGTTCCAGTTCCAGTTCATATAATCCACCAAATTCACATAAATATCATATAATCGACCAAATTCATCCAAAATCGACCAAATTCGTCATAATTCACGTAAATAGCATGAAATCCACATAGTAGCATACAAATACATCCAAATTCATCCAAAATCACCATAATTCACATAAATAGCATGAAATCCACATAGTAGCATACATGGTGCATGTAGTAGCATACAAGAGGAGAGTGCCATGTCATCCAATACATAGTAGTAGGTAGCAAATGATGGCAAGCAAGAAGCCCGGTGCTGACTAGCGGAGGAAGGACCCGGGCGGGGTGTGTCCGCCCACATCCTTGGCGAAACGAGCAGCCCGGGGTTTCGCTCCGGTAGAAGCTGCAGAAGAACCACCTGGAGAAGGACCGGTAGCACGCCCAGGAGAAGTCGACGGAGAGGCACCGGGAGTAGTCCCGGGAGTAGTCGACGGAGAGACACCGGCAGAACGCCCGGAGACCGACCACCTTCATGAACCGGTGTGACCTCGCGCCCACCCGGCGATGCCCGGTTCCCGGACCATCCCGTTCCCTACGTGTTCCCTACATGTTAGCAACTTGCGAGGCAAAGGAAAGTGGTAACTACCGGTTTGGCAAAGAACTTACCTCCGGTGTGGATCCGTAGTAAGTCGCAGCGAAAGCTGCCCTCGATGGCATGATAGGCATGTCCCCCGCCACGGTAACTCGATCCGGTGGCGGTGTACCAGTAGACATAGAGATCATCATTTCCTGCAAGATAGGTTACAAGTTAGGCTTTGCAGAAATAAAGCATCAAACTGAGACTTGTCATCTACTTGTGCGAGAAGGAAGATTCAGACTTACTGATAAATACGTCATATAGGCCGTATTCTGCCTATTCCACTGGGCAACGGCCTGCTGATACGCTTCATTGCAGGCTTCGAAGGCCGCCTCGAAGTCAGGCTACAATTTCAGAAACAATGAATCTCGTAAACACTTAGCCATGTAGGAAGGAAAACCGGAAAGAGGATGAAAATAAGGAAACTTACATCGTAGGCGGGTGGACGAGCAGGCCGTGGACGAGGCCGGGGGCTGTCGGCGGTGAGGGTATGCTTGAGGCGCGTGTAGCTCGTGGAGTGGGTAGGCTTGACCGCCTTATTCATCCAAGGGAAACGGCCATGCGGACGCCCGTGCCCCGACAGGACCAACGACTCCTCGTCGACCGGAATGCTCAAGGGGTCATCCACCTCGGGGTGACGAGACTTGACCATGTCGCGAGTAGTCCTCCTTGGCGGCCTTGGCATTGCCGTAGTACCGTGGCCGAGGCAATGCGGGATTGGGCTTCGCTTCGTTCGCATCATGTCATATATCCGGGCATCATGAAGCACCACCCCGGGTGGTGCCTCGGCCACCTGCATCGCGAAAAGAAAAGTTAAGCGTACCACAAATGAGACATGGCGGGAAATGAATGAAGGTCGTTCCATGTATATACATACCTTTTTCCCCTTGAAGCGGGTGTAGTCGCGGTTTCCCGCGCGAGTGTGTGCCACCGGTGCCTCGGTTCTCCATGTTACGCCTCGACACGGCTGCAAACTCCTCGTCCCGCTCGAGCCACCTCGCCCTAATCAGCTCCTCCCATGCCTCCCTATGCTGCTCGGCCCACTCCGGACAAACCTGAAAACGCAATACTCAGCTCAAGATAATTCAATGAAAACTTAGCAGCAATGTAGAATCTCATTGACATTTTACTCACCGACATGTACTCCTCAATGGTCATTGCCCATTTCTCCGTAGGCTCGTTACCAACATAGTACTCCTTCTTGACCCTCTTACCCTTGTTAGCCCAGAAGGCACTAGCGCTGGTGAACTTTTGGTTGTACCACTTCTGCGGTGTCAACCTCTCGCAAGCGCCACGCAAAGTGAGACGCGCCTGCGTGTCATGCTCCGGGTCCACACGATAGAAGCACTTCAATCATGCATAAATCAGTTGTGAAAGTCATGAGTTAGCACATTAGGGTCATCAACTATGAACGGTGCTCGAGAAATATATGCCTTACCCGAACTTGGTGGTCACGGCCTCGAGACATGCCGCGAAGCCTACGGCGAGGGCATCCTCATAGTCCGCCCAAGTAGTGGCTAGCTTCGTCGGGCCACCGGGGACCGTGCTAAGGGGAGTGTATCTGCCGGGCCGAACTTCTTAATCGAGCCCCAAGCAAGCTGTTAGGCATGCGGGGGGCTTGGCATCCCATGTCCGATTGCTTGCAAATAAATCACACATTAGTACACATGCCAAATTGTTTATTATGCCCAAGATGAAAATACATGTTCGAAATTTCTGAAGTAGTACACTTACTCATCGCTCGAAGGAATGATAAGGGCCTTGTCATCATGGGTCTTCGGCTCCTTCCTCGCATCGGGGACTCCGGCTTCTCCACGAAGCTTCAAGGGCTTCGGCGCACCCCCATCCTCCATCACCTCCAACTCAGCCCTAGAGTCCGACTCGTGTGTAGACTCCGTCTCCATCTCCACCTCCCCACTAGACGGACCCTCTAGGTACAACTCGGGAGCCACGTCGCCGAAGCGGAGGGTGGCTCGTCAAAGTCCATGTGTACCCCGCCGCCACCTCGTCCTCCACCTCGTCCTCCTCGTCCTCGTCCTCGACCTCCACCTCGTCCTCCTCGTCCTCGTCCTCCATCGGTACCATCGGCGTAACGCGGATTTTGCACCGGGGCTCGATCACTCCGTCTAGTGGGTCTAGGAATATTCCTCTTCACTGCGCCGGCGTCTTAAGCAAGCTCTCGGAGTCCGCCTTGCCGCTGCTCATATTGTCCAGTCACTCGCATTGAGAAGAATAAAACGAGTTAAGCACAAAGACATATTATATGAAGATACTAAGAATAAAAGGCACAATGCAATTAAGAAGCATGTTGACATAATAAAATGAAGATACTAAGAATAAAAGGCACAATGCAATTAAGAAGCATGTTGACATAATAAAATGAAGATACTAAGAATAAAACGCACAATGCAATTAAGAAGCATGTTGACATAATAAAATGAAGATACTAAGAATAAAAGGCACAATGCAATTAAGAAGCATGTTGACATAATAAATACTAAGAATAAAAGACCCTCACCAGCCATCATCGCTCTCATGCTCACTCTCATACTCCATCTCTTTCTCTTTCTCTTTCTCCGGCCCACTATCACTATCACTATCTTGTGAGTACAAAGTTGAAGGGTCGACGGGTGGAGGCTCATCATAATTGTCATTCGCCTCAAGTAACTTCTCGAGCATAGATATGTCCTTTAGATCCACCATCGACTCACCACGAGTTTACGCATCGTTCCCGAGGTCTTCTTGAACAAACGGTTCTAAAATATATTCCCCGAAGTCCTGTTCCTCTTGATAGAAAATCCCCTCGTATGTCACGGGGTCAATGTTGTTGTAATCATCCTCAGAGGGAATCGGTAGGTTACCATGTGGCGATACCTGGAAGACGACTTCCCAACCCTTGAGTTCCGCTTTCTGGCATGGGTAGGGCAAATAATAAACTTGCTTGGCTTGGTGAGCCACAATAAAGACATCGGCTCCGCTATAGGTGGTTGAAGGCTTAACTTCAACTAACCCAATGGACTTATCACTTCTCTGTCCACCTATTGGGTCGAACCAATGACACTTGAACACGACGATATTGAGTTGCACGTTCGTACGATTGAATGTCAACTCGTATACACTTTGTAACCTTCCGTAGTAATCAAAGTTGTTGGCTCCTTTGGTGAAGACCCCGGTATTTATCGTTTTGGGATTCGCCCGGCCCTTCCGGTGCGTCTCCGTGTGGAAGCGAAACCCATTCACATCATACTTCTCATACTTGGTCACCTCACGGCTACAACCTTGGGAAACACATTTCAACTCATCTATCATATCAACGTTTCTCTCACGGCCCTACAAGAACATTTCAAATTTGTTGTGTGCATTAGTTACGTGTAATAAGAGGGACAAGTCACGTGTTGCAATGTAAGAGGAAAGGTTAGAAATTACTTTTTCCATGAACCATGTCACAAAGTTTTTATTAATTCCGGGAGCACCGTCTTTCGAGTAGAGTGTCCATCTCCGAGGTTTCGGGCAATTCATCATACGGCCACATTTCATCCGTGAATTCGCTGAAAGGAGAAAATAAGCATTAGACCGAGACGAGGTTACTAGTCTGCAAAGTAATTTGTTCACCATTTTACCTTACGAATGGGATCACTTCCTCCATGTTCATAAGCACATATAGCATTATACAATCCTTCTCTTCGTTCTCCAATTTATATTTTGTTCCTTTACCAGCCTTGCCACCGGGGAATTGGAATAGTTTTAGCTTGGGGTCATTCTCGGGCACGTCGACATTGTAACGAGTGACCGGGTTATGCTGAGTGGGAACATCATCGGGATAGTACGTTGTCGCGGCATCTGCCATCTCCCGAAGGCATATTGCCTCAGCTATGCATGCTTCAATCTTGGCCTTGTTTCCGGTTATCTTTCGAATATACTTAAACTCTCTCTCAATACGGAACCGCCAACGAAACCGCACCGGACCACCCAAGAGTGCCTCGTTGGCGAGGTGCACAATGAGATGTGCCATCGGAGTAAAGAAGCCTGGCGGAAATATCATCTCCAAATTGCATAGCAACTCCGAGCCTTGTATGTTGTAGCTTTGCAATAACCTCGGGACATATCCGCTTAGCACGGAGCGTGCGGAAGAAATGGCTCAAGCTGCGCAAGCACTCGCCAGACTTTCTCGGGAATATACCCTCGAAGCATCACCGGCATGAGCCGCTGAATCCATATATGATAGTCGTGACTCTTGAGCCCGGTGACTTTTCCCGTCGAAAGATTAACTCCCTTACTCATATTCGAGCAATAACCATCCGGGAACATCACGACGTATTTGAGCCACCCGAATGCCTCCTTCTTTTGGATGGAATCAAGGCGGAAGTTGGCATGCGGCTTGAACCAATTCTTTTGACGGCCAATAGGACGCTTCATGTGTAATTTTTCCCTATCACGAGAGGATCTCAATATCGACTCTAGCCTTGACATTATCCTTTGACTTCCCGGGAATGTTCGGGCATGTGTGAAAGACGGACTCCGCGACATTCTTTACGGTGTGCATCACATCGATGTTATGGGGAAGTTCGAGGTCCTTGTAATACTCGAGCTTCGTTAAAGCCGCCTCGTGAGTCCAGGTTGTGCGTTACACCATATCCCTCAAATTGATGGCCGGTTAGGCGTCGCTGCCGGCGCGAGAGCACGTAGCTCGGCTTCAACAAGTGTACCATCAAACTTCGGCACATCTTTTTTTCATGCACAACTTTGCCCTTCTTGAAGTTCTTTTTGTCTTCTCTAAACGGATGCCTCCTTTTGAGGAACTGTCGATTCGTGTCAAACGCAACATACTTGCGACCCTTACGTAGCCAAAGGAACTCAAGCCGATGCACTGCACACTCGGGCATGGCCACTTACCAGCTGTACACCATCCACATGTTAGGGCGTACCGGGCATGTCATGCATGGTATACTGCAACCAAACTCTCATGCGAAGTTTGTCTTCGATGCTCGGTCGTACGTCAATGTCCCGTGGTGCCAAGAGTGGTTCAAATCTTCCACAATCGGCTGCATGTAGACACTCAAATTCTTCCCCGGGTAATGAGGGCCTGGAATGATCAGCGATAGAAACATGGTCTTCCTCGTTGACCGACCTCCGATGACAGCTGATCAATGGACTTTTCTCTTCCTTTGTGTTGTGTTAGGTCATAGGTACATGTGGAAACAAGGATCATCCCATATGATCTCAAGTTTCTCTCCGGTTCACCTCCGGAGTTCCCCTATACATGCGAATCGCCCAAGTGTAGGAACCCCCGTCCGAGAAGCCGGACACACCTGGGGGTAGCCTTGGATATAAAACCATCTCAAATCACTTTTGTGCATTCCATGTGGACACACACAAGTTTTGGGGCCATTCCCTACATCCGATGCTCGATTTCCGACAAAACCCTAGTTACGTTGACCGCGCGGTCTACCCCTTTGATCGCATCCCATCGGGGTCCCCGGTGGGCATATGCCTCCATTTGAGCTTGGTTAGCTCATAGGTACATGTGGAAACAAGGATCATCACATATGATCTCAAGTTTCTCTCCGGTTCACCTCCGAGGGAGTTCCCCCCTATACATGCAGAATCTGCCCAAGTGTAGGAACCCCCTGTCCGAGAAGCCGGACACACCTGGGGGGGTAGCCTTGAATATAAAACCATCTCAAATCACTTTTGTGCATTCCATGTGGACACACACAAGTTTTGGGGCCATTCTCTACATCTGATGCTCGATTTCCGACAAAACCCTAGTTCGATGACCGCGCGGTCTACCCCTTTGATCGCATCCCATCGGGGGTCCCCGGTGGGCATATGCCTCCATTTGAGCTTGGTTAGGTCATAGGTACATGTGGAAACAAGGATCATCACATATGATCTCAAGTTTCTCTCCGGTTCACCTCCGAGGAGTTCCCCCTATACATGCAGAATCCGCCTAAGTGTAGGAACCCCCTGTCCGAGAAGCCGGACACACCGGGGGGTAGCCTTGGATATAAAACCATCTCAAATCACTTTTGTGCATTCCATGTGGACACACACAAGTTTTGGGGCCATTCTCTACATCTGATGCTCGATTTCCGACGAAACCCTAGTTCTGTTGACCGCGCGGTCTACCCCTTTGACTGCATCCCATCGGGGTCCCCCGGTGGGCATATGCCTCCATTTGAGCTTGGTTAGGTCATAGGTACATTTGGAAACAAGGATCATCACATATGATCTCAAGTTTCTCTCCGGTTCACCTCCGAGGGAGTTCCCCCCTATACATGCATAATCTGCCTAAGTGTAGGAACCCCCTGTCCGAGAAGCCGGACACACCTGGGGGGGTAGACTTGGATATAAAACCATCTCAAATCACTTTTATGCATTCCATGTGGACACACACAAGTTTTGGGGCCATTCTCTACATCTGATGCTCGATTTCCGACGAAACCCTAGTTCTGTTGACCGCGCGGTCTACCCCTTTGATCGCATCCCATCGGGGTCCCCGGTGGGCATATGCCTCCATTTGAGCTTGGTTAGGTCATAGGTACATGTGGAAACAAGGATCATCACATATGATCTCAAGTTTCTCTCCGGTTCACCTCCGAGGGAGTTCCCCCTATACATGCATAATCCGCCTAAGTGTAGGAACCCCCTGTCCGAGAAGCCGGACACACACGGGGGTAGCCTTGGATATAAAACCATCTCAAATCACTTTTGTGCATTCCATGTGGACACACACAAGTTTTGGGGCCATTCCCTAGATCCGATGCTCGATTTCCGATGAAACCCTAGTTCCGTTGACCGCGCGGTCTACCCCTTTGATCGCATCCCATCGGGGTCCCCGGTGGGCATATGCCTCCATTTGAGCTTGGTTAGCTCATAGGTACATGTGGAAACAAGGATCATCACATATGATCTCAAGTTTCTCTCCGGTTCACCTCCGAGGGAGTTCCCCCTATACATGCGAGATCCGCCCAAGTGTAGGAACCCCTCGTCCGAGAAGCCGGACACACCTGGGGGGTAGCCTTGAATATAAAACCATCTCAAATCACTTTTGTGCATTCCATGTGGACACACACAAGTTTTGGGGCCATTCTCTACATCTGATGCTCGATTTCCGACAAAACCCTAGTTCTGATGACCGCGCGGTCTACCCCTTTGATCGCATCCCATCGGGGTCCCCGGTGGGCATATGCCTCAATTTGAGCTTGGTTAGGTCATAGGTACATGTGGAAACAAGGATCATCACATATGATCTCAAGTTTCTCTCCGGTTCACCTCCGAGGGAGTTCCCCCTATACATGCATAATCCGCCTAAGTGTAGGAACCCCCTGTCCGAGAAGCCGGACACACCTGGGGGGTAGCCTTGGATATAAAACCATCTCAAATCACTATTGTGCATTCCATGTGGACACACACAAGTTTTGGGGCCATTCTCTACATCTGATGCTCGATTTCCGACGAAACCCTAGTTCTGTTGACCGCGCGGTCTACCCCTTTGACTGCATCCCATCGGGGTCCCCGGTGGGCATATGCCTCCATTTGAGCTTGGTTAGGTCATAGGTACATGTGGAAACAAGGATCATCACATATGATCTCAAGTTTCTCTCCGGTTCACCTCCGAGGGAGTTCCCCCTATACATGCATAATCCGCCTAAGTGTAGTAACCCCCTGTCCGAGAAGCCGGACACACCTGGGGGTAGCCTTGAATATAAAACCATCTCAAATCACTTTTGTGCATTCCATGTGGACACACACAAGTTTTGGGGCCATTCTCTACATCCGATGCTCGATTTCCGACGAAACCCTAGTTACGGTGACCGCGCGGTCTACCCCTTTGATCGCATCCCATCGGGGGTCCCCGGTGGGCATATGCCTCAATTTGAGCTTGGTTAGGTCATAGGTACATTTGGAAACAAGGATCATCACATATGATCTCAAGTTTCTCTCCGGTTCACCTCCGAGGGAGTTCCCCTATACATGCAGAATCCGCCCAAGTGTAGGAACCCCTGTCCGAGAAGCCGGACACACACAGGGGGTAGCCTTGGATATAAAACCATCTCAAATCACTTTTGTGCATTCCATGTGGACACACACAAGTTTTGGGGCCATTCTCTACATCCGATGCTCGATTTCCGACGAAACCCTAGTTACGTTGACCGCGCGGTCTACCCCTTTGATCGCATCCCATCGGGGTCCCCGGTGGGCATATGCCTCCATTTGAGCTTGGTTAGGTCATAGGTACATGTGGAAACAAGGATCATCACATATGATCTCAAGTTTCTCTCCGGTTCACCTCCGAGGGAGTCCCCCCCTATACATGCAGAATCTGCCTAAGTGTAGGAACCCCCTGTCCGAGAAGCCAGACACACCTTGGGGGGTAGCCTTGAATATAAAACCATCTCAAATCACTTTTGTGCATGCCATGTGGACACACACAAGTTTTGGGGCCATTCTCTACATCTGATGCTCGATTTCCGACGAAACCCTAGTTCTGTTGACCGCGCGGTCTACCCCTTTGACTGCATCCCATCGGGGGTCCCCGGTGGGCATATGCCTCCATTTGAGCTTGGTTAGGTCATAGGTACATTTGGAAACAAGGATCATCACATATGATCTCAAGTTTCTCTCCGGTTCACCTCGAGGGAGTTCCCCCTATACATGCATAATCCGCCTAAGTGTAGGAACCCCCTGTCCGAGAAGCCGGACACACCCGGGGGTAGCCTTGGATATAAAACCATCTCAAATCACTTTTGTGCATTCCATGTGGACACACACAAGTTTTGGGGCCATTCCCTAGATCCGATGCTCGATTTCCGATGAAACCCTAGTTACGTTGACCGCGCGGTCTACCCCTTTGATCGCATCCCATCGGGGTCCCCGGTGGGCATATGCCTCCATTTGAGCTTGGTTAGCTCATAGGTACATGTGGAAACAAGGATCATCACATATGATCTCAAGTTTCTCTCCGGTTCACCTCCGAGGAGTTCCCCCTATACATGCGAGAAACTGCCCAAGTGTAGGAACCCCCTGTCCGAGAAGCCGGACACACCTGGGGGGTAGCCTTGAATATAAAACCATCTCAAATCACTTTTGTGCATTCCATGTGGACACACACAAGTTTTGGGGCCATTCTCTACATCTGATGCTCGATTTCCGACAAAACCCTAGTTCTGTTGACCGCGCGGTCTACCCCTTTGACCGCATCCCATCGGGGTCCCCGGTGGGCATATGCCTCAATTTGAGCTTGGTTAGGTCATAGGTACATGTGGAAACAAGGATCATCACATATGATCTCAAGTTTCTCTCCGGTTCACCTCCGAGGGAGTTGCCCCCTATACATGCATAATCTGCCTAAGTGTAGGAACCCCTGTCCGAGAAGCCGGACACACCCGGGGGGTAGCCTTGGATATAAAACCATCTCAAATCACTTTTGTGCATTCCATGTGGACACACACAAGTTTTGGGGCCATTCCCTAGATCCGATGCTCGATTTCCGATGAAACCCTAGTTCCGTTGACCGCGCGGTCTACCCCTTTGATCGCATCCCATCGGGGGTCCCCCGGTGGGCATATGCCTCCATTTGAGCTTGGTTAGCTCATAGGTACATGTGGAAACAAGGATCATCACATATGATCTCAAGTTTCTCTCCGGTTCACCTCCGAGGGAGTTCCCCCCTATACATGCAGAATCTGCCCAAGTGTAGGAACCCCCTGTCCGAGAAGCCGGACACACCTGGGGGGGTAGCCTTGAATATAAAACCATCTCAAATCACTTTTGTGCATTCCATGTGGACACACACAAGTTTTGGGGCCATTCTCTACATCTGATGCTCGATTTCCGACAAAACCCTAGTTCTGATGACCGCGCGGTCTACCCCTTTGACTGCATCCCATCGTGGGTCCCCCGGTGGGCATATGCCTCAATTTGAGCTTGGTTAGGTCATAGGTACATGTGGAAACAAGGATCATCACATATGATCTCAAGTTTCTCTCCGGTTCACCTCCGAGGGAGTTCCCCCTATACATGCATAATCCGCCTAAGTGTAGGAACCCCTGTCCGAGAAGCCGGACACACCAGGGGGTAGCCTTGGATATAAAACCATCTCAAATCACTTTTGTGCATTCCATGTGGACACACACAAGTTTTGGGGCCATTCTCTACATCCGATGCTCGATTTCCGACGAAACCCTAGTTACGTTGACCGCGCGGTCTACCCCTTTGATCGCATCCCATCGGGGGTCCCCGGTGGGCATATGCCTCCATTTGAGCTTGGTTAGGTCATAGGTACATGTGGAAACAAGGATCATCACATATGATCTCAAGTTTCTCTCCGGTTCACCTCCGAGGAGTTCCCCCTATACATGCATAATCCGCCTAAGTGTAGTAACCCCCTGTCCGAGAAGCCGGACACACACGGGGGTAGCCTTGAATATAAAACCATCTCAAATCACTTTTGTGCATTCCATGTGGACACACACAAGTTTTGGGGCCATTCTCTACATCTCGATGCTCGATTTCCGACGAAACCCTAGTTCCGTTGACCGCGCGGTCTACCCCTTTGATCGCATCCCATCGGGGTCCCCGGTGGGCATATGCCTCAATTTGAGCTTGGTTAGGTCATAGGTACATTTGGAAACAAGGATCATCACATATGATCTCAAGTTTCTCTCCGGTTCACCTCCGAGGAGTTCCCCCTATACATGCGAGAATCCGCCCAAGTGTAGGAACCCCCGTCCGAGAAGCCGGACACACACAGGGGGTAGCCTTGGATATAAAACCATCTCAAATCACTTTTGTGCATTCCATGTGGACACACACAAGTTTTGGGGCCATTCTCTACATCTGATGCTCGATTTCCGACGAAACCCTAGTTCTGTTGACCGCGCGGTCTACCCCTTTGACTGCATCCCATCGGGGGTCCCCCGGTGGGCATATGCCTCAATTTGAGCTTGGTTAGGTCATAGGTACATTTGGAAACAAGGATCATCACATATGATCTCAAGTTTCTCTCCGGTTCACCTCCGAGGGAGTTCCCCCCTATACATGCAGAATCTGCCTAAGTGTAGGAACCCCCTGTCCGAGAAGCCGGACACACCTTGGGGGGTATCCTTGGATATAAAACCATCTCAAATCACTTTTGTGCATGCCATGTGGGCACACACAAGTTTTCCAGCGATTCCGACGCTCCGGTGGTCTGTAACTTGGAAAACCCTAGGGCGGGGACCCCACACATCTACCCCTATAGCTTTCTCCGTGCGAGGGTTTACCAAGTGGACTTTTTTATTTAGTTTGCTTTGTTTAGGACATATGTACATGGAAACGATAGGTTGGGCATACTTTACCATAAAATAGGCTCCGTTCGAGCCATGGCGGGGGTTTCCACATACAGATCCTGGATTTTACCAACTGGTAGCCCATTATGCGGAAATCGTCAACGCCGGGTACATCCAAGGTTAGCCAAACCTTACATCACACTTGTACATGTATGTTAGGGGCAGAAGCAAGTTTTCCAACAATTCTGACGCTCCGGTGATCTGTTTCTTGGGAAACCCTAGGGCGGGACCCCTAGGGTTAGGGTTTTACCAAGTGATCTCGTTAGGGTTATAGTTAGGGTTAGCAATGTATGTGGAAACCCTAGGGTTAGGGTTAGAGTTAGGGTTAGGTTAGGCTTAGAGTTAGCAATGTATGTGGAAACCCTAGGGTTAGGGTTAGGGCTAGAGTTAGGGTTAGGGTTAGAGTTAGCAATGTATGTGGAAACCCTAGGGTTAGGGTTAGGGCTAGAGTTAGGGTTAGGGTTAGGGTTAGAGTTAGGGTTAGAGTTAGGGTTAGAGTTAGGGTTAGGGTTAGGGTTAGGGTTAGAGTTAGGGTTAGGGAAACCGTAGGGCGGGGACCCCGCGGATCTACCCATATGTACATCGATAGCAAATGTTGGGCCTAGTGGCTCCGGTTGACCCGTCTGCGAAGAGCGTCACCCGTGGGACCTACATATGCCATCTACGAATTCTTAAAAAATAGAACCATTTTTTACATAATGCATACTAGTAAATAAATAATAGAAACATAATATAAAGTAATATGAGAGAGAGAAAAAAGAAAAAATAAAAAAAAGTCTATATGCCGAGGGTGGCCGTCGGCATAGGGTGGCCATGCCCTATGCCGAGGGTAGCCCTCGGCGTCTGTCCCGACGCCGTGAGAGGGCGGTGACGGTGCGGGTGCGAGGTGAGGTGATGGAGACCTCTACGCCGAGGGCCAGGTAGACGCCGACGGCGGCCCTCGGCGTAGGAGCCTATACGCCGACGGTACCTAGACGCCGACGGTCGGCTTCCGGCGCTGCCCTGGCGAGGCCGTACGCCGACGGCCCCGATAAAATGCCCTCGGCGTAGGGTTTGGCCGTCGGCGTATAGGCCCATTCCTGTAGTGGCTTGGCAGATTTGGCGAAGAAAAGTTGCATGAGCAGAAGGTAATCTTAAGTTGGTAACCCAATGTTCTGTTATCCTGTGTCACCCAGGCTGTGTGTGGCTTAATTTATATATAAAATCAATCTTGAGGCTTTTCGCTTAAAAAAAGTCGATAACACAATGGAAAGCAACACAAAAGAAGGCAGCACAACTTTCTTGTAGATACAAAGGTTGACATTTCCGTTTGGATAAAGTTACCGGAGCTTTTCATTTAATTAGCACATGCTTAATAATCATGTACGAAAAAAATTGTACACGCGAATTCGACCAATACTTTCGCAAGCAGCGTTCCCTAATATCTTTCCTTTGGAAGTCAATGCGTGGTCGCGCATAGAGAATTAAACCATGAACGGGTTCAGCTTGGGACGGGATGGCCACGTACGTGGATCGGGCGCTTAGTGCATACTCCCTCCGTCCACAAATAAGTGAACGCGCGCGGTTTTCAAGAGATCTTAAACTTTTTGTATAAAAATTGCTCATTTCTTCGATTAATCTGCTCATTAATCAATAAGATGTTTTAATTTAGACGCTAATAAATGTTGTACATGCTAGTAACCAATAAAACAATATTGAGAAACCAAAAATGATTAATGCGGGCTAGGATCAAGGCATGTACTATGGGCCTAAACGTAAAAAATATACCATGAAATCTAGATGTACACTTATTTGTGGATTTCCTTAAAAAGCTAGATGTCCATTTATTTGTGGAAGGAGGGAGTACTGGCTTGGGAACGAGTCCAACGACAAGCATGCGCAAATTAAGCTCCGTCTACCTTTTTTTTAGGACAAACAATTAAGGCATTAAGCTAAAGCAGATGTATCTTAGCGCGCTATCCTATGTACTAGTAGTATATGTTAATACTGCCTCCGATTCAAGGAATAAGGTGCCCTGGTTTTACGTGCTTTTCATTTGACCAAGAATTACTATAAATAAATAAGGATTATTTGTATGAAATTAGCATCATTAGAAAGTGCTTTTCAATACGAATCCAATGATATTATTTACATATAATATAGCCAAGATTTTGTTGCTCAATTTTATGGTTAAAGTTCGTCTCGAAATACGTGTGCGCCTTATTCCGAGGTATTAGACAATACCTACAATGCATTGTATCTACATTTAATGATTTTAGTGATATACATGCATGTGATTAGTCTAGCAATGCATTTTGCCTATGGTTTTGTGTAAGAGTTGTATCTCAGCTGAGATACAATACCACTCTCTTTCATCATTTAATATAATATAGTGTCACATAAGCAAAGTACCCTCATTGTGAAAGGCCTAAGATTGACAATCCGTTTTCTTCAGAAACACATAAGCATACATGATCGAGCAAAGGAAGTTCTCTATTGTTTGCCGGCCCTTTGACACATAGGTATGCCTTGGGTAGGGCTGCAAGCAGGAGGCCGCATAGATCCGCATATAGGTGTTGTAAAAATCAACGTAGTGCAACTTATATTTGAGATTACCACATATTTGATATTTTATATATCTCTATGCGGGTTAATTTGTGAGATGTCCTTTGCAACTCTAGCCTCGGGAAAAACACGCAACTGGTTGGTCAAAACAGATTTCATGTATACTAGTACTCCCTCCATTTACTATTATAAGATGGTTTAGATTTTTTTTCCCAAAAATGTATGCATTCAGGCGTATTTAAGTGTTTTAGTCCACTCTCATATATAAACATCTCCTAATGTTGAACAGAGAGAGGGTACATCACTCCGCGCCTTTCAGATTGTTAGATTGATTGTAGGAAAGCCAAGCTAAGGTAGCACATCTCAGAACTTTATTAAGTAATTTAAATCGATTGTCTTAAGGGAACCATATCAAGTGATTCTTCTTACATGTAACGGAGGTGGCATGCATATGCTTTGCTTAATCAAATCGAATTGCAGATCGAGCATCTCCTCTATCGTCTGAAATGCAAGATCTGGACCATCCGACTACGGCAACATACACATCACCCACACAACACTTCTTGTCTATGTTTGCAACATTTTTTCTCACGACATGTTAAAATCATGGAAAATGAATGCCACCTCATATCAAGAATGCTAGTGCATCAAGAAATGTGTGCATGTAATAATCTCCATTATTGTCCATTGTTCGCACTAAATAGTCCAAAATGATCGTCGCACTATGCAACGTAGAAATCAAAGCTTGTAACATGAATGCAGGCCCAAATTTAACAATATTTCAAACCTTGAGTTCTGAAAGACTGAAACGTCATAATTGACAATGAAACCCAATGAAACACATTCGACGTTTTCTATCTTGTTTTTCATCAATATATTTTATGGGTTGTACTCTAAGCCAGTTGCCAATTATTTTCCAACTTTGGTGAACCAAGTTTAAAATGCAGTGAAAAAATTGTTTAAAAAAATAGTTTCACTACGTTTCATAATGTTTTTCAAAGTTTCACCATCTTTCGGAAGTCAATTTCCAAATATTATTAAAATATATAAAATATTGAATATATGAAAAAGGCTCCAATTTTCAGCATGTCCACAACAGGAATAGATGGCATCTACTATGTAGGGGAAAACCATGATTGACAAATTGTGAGCTTAGTTGGGATGCTAATCTCTCTAATGGATTTTCTAAAAGTTGTAAGTAGATTCTCATGTTTAATTTTGTGCACAAAAATTTATTTCAAAAAATGGCATGACCCCTTGAATACACGAAAAACCAAGTGCACTAGAGATTAGCATAGAATAGAAAACAATAAGATGATATGTATGCCGAGTAGGATCTATGCCAAATTTATGTTCATCATCAATTACTATAAGAAATTCTAGTTCAATACCTAGTGCAGAGGATGCACATGCTCACTTATTGTTGGGGAGACTTGCAATAGACATTTTTTAATTTGCCAACAGCTGAAATTATACTCCATAAGGTTTTGTACTTATTCTTACCTTATTATACACTAGAATCGCTATGAAGATATTTGATGTAGTGTACAAT
The DNA here is from genome assembly GCF_022539505.1 of Lolium rigidum. NCBI lineage: Eukaryota > Viridiplantae > Streptophyta > Magnoliopsida > Poales > Poaceae > Lolium > Lolium rigidum. The sequence goes on along the minus strand of NC_061509.1, from coordinate 255,066,939 downwards.
TTAATGATCTCTATTATAAATTGGAGGATATAAAAAATGGACCAAAAAATATACATGTACACAAATACATATGTATGTGCTATATATCTATGCAACCATAAAATTAGCTTGAGGATAAATTTATTACAACATATAGTTTGAACTCAACACAACCAAAACAATTTGTGATATACATAAAAAATGTATAAAAATAACACTTTGATTTAGAATCTGAAATATTGTTAGGGTTAACTATGACATCCAAATAATAGAAAATTTTACTTATTAGGACTAAAATTTGATGAAAATAAGTATTAAAGTTTAGTATACAATATACTCCCTCTGTTCTTGTGCTTAGGGCGCATAAATGTTTTCTATTTTTTGAAATAGATTAAGGCGCATGGTGTAGTTATCCCTAGTTTGTTCGGGCCTGGAAAATCGGGGGAGAATAGTTATTGTGGCGTCCAGCACGGTGCATGCGGGCTAAGGAACGGTTATTGCACGTCAAAAGAAGAGAATAGAAGGAACGCTACGCAGAGAGAGAAGGAAGGATACCGTTCACAATGAGAGAGATAATCAAGGAACAAAGTACACAAATTAATAGGGGTACCTTTGAAACAAATTAATCTAACTGGATTTCCTTAATCAACGAGCAAAAAATGCCTTCATTTAAGAAACAGAGGGAGTACATTTCAATTTCCCCTGAATACAAAATTTACTTGGACCGGGCGAGGTGGTAGCTCACATGGTTCACCATGGGAGTTGGGGCCGGAGCATCAACTATGTTACACTCGCATATTTTATGCTGGGTTAAGAAAGAGTCCAACGCAAATTTGTGCCCGTCGCTAGTGGATCTAGTTGTTTTAAGGTTCCACACAAAATTGTATATTTTCTCATACAACATGCATGTCGATCAAATAAATAAACTTATGAGCTATTTGCCGGCACTTTCACACATATATGGGTTTCATCTACACTTGTATGTCACACCGTATCATTTGGATTGTCAAATTAGTTGTAGCAGCCCCAAGGGTAGGTAGCTCATCGAATAAGTTAATTGATTAATTTGAAATGGCTTCCTTAATGAAAACATATAAGGTGATTGATATTCTCACATCTAATTGAGATGCATGCACATTTTTTTCGTAATTGTCTCGAATTCGACTTGAGATCCAACATATCGCTGATGCTTGATATCACTAAAAACATAAGGTTTGGGCCATCCGACTATTGCAGCAATACACCATACACATTGGCAGTGCAACACTTCTTTTATATGTTTGCAATGTTGCCTCAATAGTTCTTCTCGTGGTAAATAATGCAAAAATAGTGGCACAAAATATCAAAATTACTAATGTGAACCAACAATGTGTATATGATATCCATATAACTCGCACTACAAAAAATGCACCATCCAACATACGAACCAAATCTTGCAGCATAAACTACTATTGCTATATCGTGCGCGGTTCGGTCGAAGGCCCATGAATCCCATGGTACAACGAGCAGTCAAAGTCCAAGAAGCTAGATGTATTGACTAAGGAAAGCTCATAGAAAGAATTGAAGTAACCTACATGAACACAACTAGGACTCTTGTAAACCATAAAGCCAGGTAGGGGCACCCCATAGATAGATGAAAGATATATCACACAACATATAGATCAGATTAGACTAGAGAGACACAACTCCGCCTACGGAGGCTCCTTGTAACACAACTATGATCATATATTGGATTGATAGCAGGACATAGCTATCCTCCACCGTGGGGACGTGAACCTGGGTATGTCGTGTGCCTACTTTCGCTCCCGGAATCTCCATCTTCGCCTTCTTCCCGAAACCCTAAGTCCATGATCCGTGGGCATTGCCAAATTCATCCCTCGTTAATTGGTGCCGTTTGTCAGAATCGCTGATGTTTGATCTCACTAAAAACATAAGGTCTGGGCCATCCGACTATTGTAGCAATGCACCATACACCTTGGCAGTGCAACACTTCTTGTATATGTTTGCAATGTTGCCTCAGTAGTTCTTCTCGTGGTGCATTAAAATAATGCAAAAATAGTTGCACAAAATATCAAAACTACTAATGTAGGTAACCAATAATGTGTATATGATCTCCATACAGTTCGCACTCAAAAAAATGCACCATCCAACATACAAACCAAAGCTTGCAACATAAACACAACATTTTAACAAACTCCCAAAGTCATCATAGCATGTCACCTGAGTGTTTGGAACAAAACGCACATGAGATGTTGTATAGAAAAAAAACGTGAATCACTAATCTTTGATTTGGAGCACCGCCCTCGTAGGAAGATCTTTGCTTATTCGAATATAAGGGAGTAGTAGTGTGAGGAGCGCAAAAGGTGCAGTAGTGGATAATCACCAAAGGAGTGTAGGGATTCGTAGCATAGAAAACAAAAAATTTCCTACCGCGAGAACGCAATCCAAGCCAAGATGCAATGTAGAAGATGGTAGCAACGAGGGGATGAACGAGACTAACCCTTGAAGATTTCCAAAGCCTACGAGATTAGATCTCGTTGTTGCAGAAGATGATCACTTGCCGCTTTCAAAAGCGCGTAGAAGATCTTGACGGTGCCACAATCGGGCAGCACCTCCGTACTCGGTCACACATTCGGTGTTGATGAAGACGACATCCTTCTCCCCGTTCCAGCGGGCAGCAGAAGTAGTAGATCCTCCTTGGAATCCCGATAGCACGACGGCGTGGTGGCGGTGTCGATGGAGATCTCCGGCGGAGCTTCGCTAAGCGTATGCGGGAGAGGTGGTTGAGGAGGGGCGGCTAGTGTTTGGGAGAGGGGGGCGCCGGCCACTATAGGGGTGCGGCTAACTAGGGCTTGGTGTGGCCGGCCCCCTCCCCTTGCTCCTCATTATATAGGTGGAACCCCCAAGAGTTGGTCTACAAATCTTCGAATAAGATCCCAACCCAAAACCTTCCATGTGTAGGGAAATTCCCACCTTTCCTTGGAGGGGGTGGCTGGCCACCTTGGTGGAGTCCACCTGGGACTCCACCCCCTTAGGGTTGGCCAGCCAAGCTTGGTGGAGTCCCTCCGGGACTCCGCCTTCCATAGTGATTTCTTCCAAACTTTTCTAGAACCTTCTAGAACCTTCCATAAATGCACCGGATCATTTTCAAACTTATAAAATGACTTCCTATATATGAATCTTATTCTCCGGACCATTCCGGAACTCCTGGTGATGTCCTGGATCCCATCCGAGACTTCGAACAAAACTTCGAACTCCATTTCCATATTCCATATCTACTTAAACGACATCAAACCTTAAGTGTGTCACCCTACGGTTCGCGAACTATGTAGACATGGTTGAGACTTCTCTCTGACCAATAACCAATAGTGGGATCTGGAGATTTATAATGGCTCCCACATATTCAACGATGACTTAGTGATCGAATGAACCATTCACATACGATACCGATTCCCTTTGTCACGCGATATTTTACTTGTCCGAGGTTTGATCATCGGTATCTCTATACCTTGTTCAACCTCGTCTCCTGACAAGTACTCTTTACTCGTACCGTGGTATGTGGTCTCTGATGAACCATTCATATGCTTGCAAGCTAATTAGACGACATTCCACCGAGAGGGCCCAGAGTATATCTATCCGTCATCGGGATAGACAAATCTCACTATTGATCCATATGCCTCAACTCATACTTTCCAGATACTTAATCCCACCTTTATAACCACCCATTTACGCAGTGGCGTTTGATGTAATCAAAGTACCCTTCCGGTATAAGTGATTTACATGATCTCATGATCGAAGGACTAGGTAACTATGTATCGAAAGCTTATAGCAAATAACTTAATGACGTGATCTTATGCTACGCTTAATTGGGTGTGTCCATTACATCATTCACATAATGACATAACCTTTGTTATTAATAACATCCAATGTTCATGATGATGAAACTATGATCATCTATTAATCAACAAGCTAGTTATACAAGAGGCTTACTAGGGACTCCTTGTTGTTTACATAACACACATGTATCAATGTTTCGGTCAATATAATTATAGCATGGTATATAAACATTTATCATAAACACAAAGATATATAATAACCACTTTATTATTGCCTCTTGGGCATATCTCCAACAGTCTCCCACTTGCACTAGAGTCAATAATCTAGATTACATTGTAAGGTACCTAACACCCATGGCCTTCTGGTGTTGGTCATGCTTTGCCTTAGGGAGAGCTTTAGTCAACAGATCTGCTACATTCAGATCAGTGTGTACTTTGCAAATCTTTACTTCTCCATCTTCGATGTACTCGCGAATCGAATGATAACGCAGCTTGATATACTTCAGCCTCTTGTGTGACCTTGGTTCTTGTGCATTGGCGATGGCACCCATGTTGTCACAATAGATGACTAGTGAGTCCAATGCACTAGGAACCACACCAAGCTCTACAATGAACCTCTTCATCCATACCGCTTCTGATGAAGCCTCTGAAAGCCGCTATGTACTCCGATTCTGTTGAAGACTTCACCACCGTGCAGTGCTTCGAGCTGGACCAGCTTACTGCAGCACCATTCAATATAAACACGTACCCAAACTGAGACTTAGAGTCATCAGGATCAGTGTTCCAACTTGCATCGGTGTAACTGGTTACAACGAGCTCTTGGTCACCTCCATAACAAAGAAACATATCCTTAGTTTTTTCAAGTACTTCAGGATATTCTTGACCGTTGTCCAGTGTTCCATTCCTGGATCACTTTGATATCTGCTAGTAAAACTAACAGCATGTGCTATATCCGGTCTAGTACATAGCATGGCATACATGATAGAGCCTACTGCCGAGGCATAGGGGATCTGATTCATCCTTTCTCTTTCTTCTGCCGTAGCCGGACCTTGAGTCTTACTCAAGACCTTACCTGGCAACATAGGTAAGAACCCTTTCTTACTTTCGTCCATTCTAAACTTCTTTAGAATCTTGTCCAGGTATGTACTCTGTGATAGCCCTATTAGGCGTCTTGATCTATCTCTATAAATCTTGATGCCTAAAATGTACGATGCTTCACCAAGATCTTTCATTGAAAAACTTTTATTCATATAACCTTTTACACTGCTTAATAGTTCTATATCATTCCCAATCAATAATATGTCATCTACATATAATATCATGAATGCTACAGAGCTCCCACTCACTTTCTTGTAAATACAGGCCTCTCCATGACACTGTATAAACCCGAAGTCTTTGATCACCTTATCAAAGCGTCGGTTCCAACTTCTGGATGCTTGCTTCAGTCCATAAATTGAACGCTGAAGTTTGCACACCTTGTCAGCATTTTTAGGATCGACAAAACCTTTGGGTTGTACCATATACAACTCTTCCTCAATGTCTCCATTAAGGAACGCCATTTTGACATCTATCTGCAAAATCTCATAATCGAAAAATGCAGCTATTGCTAACAAAATCCTCACAGACTTTAGCTTCGCTACAAGTGAGAAACTCTCATCGTAGTCAACGCCTTGAATTTGTCGGAAACCCTTTGCGACAAGTCGAGCTTTATAGACAGTAATATTACCATCAGCATCTGTTTTTCTTTTGAAGATCCATTTATTCTCGACAGCCTTGCGGCTATCGGGTAAGTCTACCAAAGTCCACACTTTGTTATCATACATGGATCCCATTTCGGATTTCATGGCTTCTTGCCATTTGTTGGAATCTGGGCTCATCATCGCTTCTTCATACGTCACAGGGTCTTCATCATTGTTGTCCACAATCATGAAATTTCGACAAGGATCAAACCAATCAGGAGTGGTACGTTCCCTTGTCGATCTGCGAGGTTCAGTAGCTATCTCGTTCGAAGTTTCATGATCATTATCATTTGCTTCCTCTGTTACCGGTGCAGGCGGCACAGGAACATCTTCCGGTACTGCGCTACTCTGATCAATGAGAGAAGGTTCAAGTAACCTCGTCGAGTTCTACTTTTCTTCCAAGTCACTTCTTTAGTGAGAAATTCTTTCTCAAGAAAGGTTCCGTTCTTAGCAACAAAGATTTTGCCTTCGGATCTGTGATAGAAAGTATACCCTATAGTTTCTTTAGGGTATCCTATGAAGACGCATTTCTCCGCTTTGGGTTCTAGCTTGTCTGGTTGTAACTTTTTTACATAGGCTTCGCAACCCCAAACTTTATGGAACGACAGCTTAGGTTTCTTATTAAACCATAATTCATACGGTGTCGTTTCAACGGATTTAGATGGTGCCCTATTTAAAGTGAATGCAGCTGTCTCTAATGCATAACTCCAAAACGACAATGGCAAATCAGTAAGAGACATCATAGAACGAACCATATCTAAGAGAGTTCGATTACGACGTTCGGACACACCATTACGTTGTGGTGTTCCCGGCGGTGTCAACTGTGAAAGTATTCCACATTTCTTTAAATGCATGCTAAACTCATAACTTAGATATTCACCTCCGTGATCAGATCGCAGAAATTTAATCTTCTTGTTACGTTGATTTTCTACTTCACTTTGGAATTCCTTAAACTTCTCGAAAGTTTCGAATTTATGTTTCATGAAATATATATACCCATATCTACTCAGATCATCTGTGAAGGTTAGAACATAACGATAACCACCGTGCGAGGCTACACTCATTGGTCCGCACACATCGGTATGTATGATTTCCAATAAGTCTGTAGCTCGCTCCATAATACCAGAGAATGGAGTCTTAGTCATTTTTCCCATTGGACATGCTTCGCATCTATCAAGTGACTCAAAGTCAAGTGATTCAAGTAATCCATCGGAATGGAGTTTGTTCATGCGTTTCACTCCAATATGACCAAGACGACAGTGCCACATATAAGTAGAATTATCATTCAATTTAATTCGCTTAGCATCAATGTTATGAACATGTGTATCACTACTATCGAGATTTAATAGAAATAAACCATTCTTCTCAGGTGCGTGACCATAAAAGATATTATTCATAAAAATAAAACAACCATTATTCTCAGACTTGAATGAATAACCATCTTGCATTAAACAAGATCCAGATATAATGTTCATGCTCAACGCAGGCACAAAATAACAATTATTGAGGTTTAAAACTAATCCCGAAGGTAGATGTAGAGGGAGCGTGCCGACAGCGATCACATCGACCTTGGATCCATTTCCAACGCGCATCGTCACTTCATCCCTCGATAGTCTTCGTTTATTCTGTAGTTCATGTTTCGAGTTACAAATATGAGTAACCGAACCAGTATCAAATACCCAGGTACTAGTACGAGAACCAGTAAGATAAACATCTATAACATGTATATCAGATATACCTTTCTTCTTCTTCTTGACAAGGCCGCTCTTCAGATCAGCCAAATACTTGGAGCAATTACGCTTCCAGTGTCCCTTCTCCCTGCAGTAATATCACTCAGCATCAGACTTGGGGCTAGTCTTAGGCTTCACAGGAGGCGCGATAGCTTTCTTGCCGCCCTTCTTGAATTGCCCTGTTTCTTGAAACTGGTGGTCTTGTTGACCATCAAAACTTGGTGCTCTTTCTTTATCTCAATCTCAGCAGATTTCAGCATGGCGAAGAGTTCAGGTAACTCTTTATTCATGTTCTGCATATTGTAGTTCATCACAAAGTTCTTGTAACTAGGTGGCAGTGATTGAAGGACACGATTAATCCTCAGTCTGTTAGGAATCACTATTCCTAAGTCACTGAGTTTCTTTGCATGCCCAGTCATGATGAGCATGTGCTCACTAACGGAGTTGCCCTCTTCCATCATGCAACTGAAGAAGTGTTTCGATGCTTCATAGCATTCCACGGCCGCATGAGTTTCAAAAATAGCTTTCAGCTCATTGACCAACTCATGAGGATCGTGGTGCTCAAAATGTTTTTGAAGATCGGCTTCCAGACTGCATAGGATGGCACACTGAACTTGAGAGTACCGAGTTTTCCGAGTCTCGTAAACATTCTTTACTTCATCGGTTTCAGTCTCGCGAGAGGGTCACCTAGCGGTGCTTCGAGCACATATTGCAAGTTTCCACCAGCGAGGAAAATCCTCACATGACGGAACCAGTCGGTGAAGTTGCTACCATTGCTCTTAAACTTTTCTTTCTCTAGGAACTCGTTAAAATTGATTGATGGGGACGCCATCATCAACAACATATATTTGCAATAGTTTAGACTAAGTTTATGACAAATTGAGTTCAAATTTTAATTCAACAAAATTAAAAATCTAGGTGAACTCCCACTCAAAACAATATCCCTCGAATTGTCTTGGTGATCACACGAACCAAATCCATCACACCAAGTCCGATCATCACGAGACAAGATGTAACTTCAATGGCGAACACTCAAAGTGTTCACCATATCAATCATATGATTCATGCTCTACCTTCGGTATCCCGTGTTCCGAGACCATGTCTGTATATGCTAGGCTCGTCAAGGCAACCTTAGTATCCGCGTGTGCAAACTGGCTTGCACCCGTAGTATGCACATGTTGAATCTATTACACCCGATCACCACGTGATGCTTCGAAACAACAAGTCTTGGCAACGGTGCTACTAAGGATGAACACTTTATTGTCTTGATATTTTAGTGAGAGGGATCATCTTATAATGCTACCGTCGCGATCTAAACAGAATAAGATGCATAAAAGGATTAACATCACATGCAATTCATATGTGATATGATATGGCCCCTTTGTCTTTGCGCCTTTGATCTTCATCTCCAAAGCACGGACATGATCCCCATCATCAACGGGCATGATCTCCATCATCATCGGCGTAGCGTCAAGGTCAATGGCGCCGTCTTCATGATTGTTCTCCCATGTAGCAACTATTACAACCTTTTTGAAATACTACTCAACATGAAATTTAAAGACAACCATAAGGCTCCTGCCGGTTGCCACAATACAATAATGATCATCTCATACATATTCATCATCACATTATGGCCATATCACATCACCAAACCCTGCAAAAACAAGTTAGACGTCTCTAATTTGGTTTGCATATTTTACGTGGTTTAGGGTTTTCGAGTAAGATCTAATCTACCTACGAACATGAACCACAACGGTGATACTAGTGTTGTCAATAGAAGAGTAAATTGAATCTTCACTATAGTAGGAGAGACAGACACCCGCAAAGCCACTTATGCAATACAAGTTGCATGTCGAGCATGGAGCAAATCTCATGAACGCGGTCATGTAAAGTTAGCCCGAGCCGCTTCATCCCACTATGCCACAAAGATGCAAAGTACTCAAACTAAAGACAACAAAGCATCAACGCCCACAAAACAATTGTGTTCTACTCGTGCAACCAATCTATGCATAGACACGGCTCTGATACCACTGTAGGGATTCGTAGCATAGAAAACAAAAAAATTCCTACCACGAGAACGCAATCCAAGCCAAGATGCAATCTAGAAGATGGTAGCAACGAGGGGATGAACGAGACTAACTCTTGAAGATTTCCAAAGCCTACGAGATTAGATCTCGTTGTTGCAGAAGATGATCACTTGCCACTTTCAAAAGCGCGTAGAAGATCTTGACGGTGCCACAATCGGGCAGCACCTCCGTACTCGGTCACACGTTCGGTGTTGATGAAGACGACGTCCTTCTCCCCGTTCCAGCGGGCAGCGGAAGTAGTAGATCCTCCTTGGAATCCCGGCAGCACGACGGCGTGGTGGCGGTATCGATGGAGATCTCCGGCGGAGCTTCGCTAAGCGTATGCGGGAGAGGTGGTGGAGGAGGGGCGGCTAGGGTTTGGGAGAGGGGGGCGCCGGCCACTATAGGGGTGCGGCCAACTAGGGCTTGGTGTGGCCGGCCCCTCCCCTTGCTCCTCATTATATAGGTGGAACCCCCAAGAGTTGGTCTACAAGTCTTCGAATAAGACCCCAACCCAAAACCTTCCATGTGTAGGGAAACCTACCCAAGGTGGGATTCCCACTCAAGGTGGGATTCCCACCTTTCCTTGGAGGGGGGTGGCCGGCCACCTTGGTGGAGTCCACCTGGGACTCCACCCCCTTAGGGTTGGCCGGCCAAGCTTGGTGGAGTCCCTCCGGGACTCCGCCTTCCATAGTGATTTCTTCCAGACTTTTCTAGAACCTTCTAGAACCTTCCATAAATGCACCGGATCATTTTCAAACTTATAAAATGACTTCCTATATATGAATCTTATTCTCCGGACCATTCCGGAACTCCTCGTGATGTCCTGGATCCCATCCGAGACTCCGAACAAAACTTCGAACTCCATTCCATATTCCATATCTACTTAAACGACATCAAACCTTAAGTGTGTCACCCTCGCGAACTATGTAGACATGGTTGAGACTTTTCTCTGACCAATAACCAATAGCGGGATCTAGAGATCCATAATGGCTCCCACATATTCAACGATGACTTAATGATCGAATGAACCATTCACATACGATACCGATTCCCTTTGTCACGCGATATTTTACTTGTCCGAGGTTTGATCATCGGTATCTCTATACCTTGTTCAACCTCGTCTCCTGACAAGTACTCTTTACTTGTACCGTGGTATATGGTCTCTTATGAACCATTCATATGCTTGCAAGTTAATTAGACGACATTCCACCGAGAGGGCCCAGAGTAGGGATGGCAATGGGTACCCATGACCCGCGTACCCGCCGGGTAAAAACCCAATAGGAGTACGGGTATGGGACAAAATATTACCCATGGGTTTGTAAATGGGAAAATATTATACCCATCGGGTAGAGTGGGTACGGGTATGGGATCATAGAACCCATACCCGCGTACCCATGTACCCATCTAAAATTAACAAGTAGGTCATTGTAATATTCTAAACTACTTAATTTTTTCCTAATCATGCCTTCATGTTGCTAGACTGAACCTCGCGATTTCCGGTCTCACAATCGTTGGTAGGTTAGTGAGGATTAGACCCCTATTTATGATCGCTTCACCTCCTGTCATTTTTTTTTGATCAATTTGATGTGTTGTAAGCGCGAGTATTTTCACCCGCGGGTACCCATTTACCCTGTCGGGTGACGGGTATGGGAAAAACTTGTACCCGTTGACGGGTATGGGTACGGGTGACGGGTAAGATCAAATGTGATGGGTACGGGTATGGGATGGCTCTACCCGTACCCATACCCTGCGGGTGCCATCCTTAGCCCAGAGTATATCTATCCGTCATCGGGATGGACAAATCTCACTATTGATCCATATGCCTCAACTCATACTTTTCAGATACTTAATCCCACCTTTATAACCACCCATTTACGCAGTGGCGTTTGATGTAATCAAAGTACCCTTCCGGTATAAGTGATTTACATGATCTCATGATCGAAGGACTAGGTAACTATGTATCGAAAGCTTATAGCAAATAACTTAATGACGTGATCTTATGCTACGCTTAATTGGGTGTGTCCATTACATCATTCACATAATGACATAACCTTTGTTATTAATAACATCCAATGTTCATGATCATGAAACTATGATCATCTATTAATCAACAAGCTAGTTATACAAGAGACTTACTAGGGACTCCTTGTTGTTTACATAACACACATGTATCAATGTTTCGGTCAATACAATTATAGCATGGTATATAAATATTTATCATAAACACAAAGATATATAATAACCACTTTATTATTGCCTCTTGGGCATATCTCCAACAAGGAGGACCAAAAGAGGAGATTGACGTTCGAACAAGAGTCGCCATATGAAGAGAAGAGGTGAGGCAACTAGAGGGGCATGAGCGTCCTTTGGGGTCACATGATGTAGGGAGGTACATGTTGAGCAGTCGACCAATAGATGGGATCGACATGCTAATACGTAGAAATTTCCTAAGTTTGGTTAACATGATCAGCAATTTTTATGGTATTAATTAAATCACTTTACTTTCTTTCCAAAACCAATATATGTGTGGTCGAGATCCCCGTTGTGGTTGAGACTAGATTAACAATAGAAACATGCCAGTAAATGAACACAATCATTAGTAGTTGTACAAACACTTGCAATAGACACCTAGAGTCAGCGCAACATTTCACATGAGTGTTTGCAATAAAATGCCCATGTGTGTACAACATGTCAAAATAACATATGAAGCATTTGAAAATCTCAAATCAGTAACCTTTGATTAGGAGCATTGACCTAGTCAGAGCCACAACGGCACCGAATGCAGAAACTGCAAACCTATTATCAATAATCACGTGATTTCTTAGAGCTTGGCAATGTATGGTATTTAATTTGGATTTAAGATCTCGCTTGACATCATGGCAACAAGATCTTCCCCTTCTGGATAAGGATGGGAACCGAAGATGGATAAGTGGAGGAACACTAGCAGAGGAATGGCAGAGGAAATTCACTCTGGAAAGGAGACATCGTAGGAGGATATGAGGTGAGGTAGTGGGAGGGACGAGAGCACCGGTGGAGAATTTGGGGCGTGGGGGGTTTGCGGGAGCTGCGGGCCGATGAGATCAATGCGTTCATATTTTTTTTGCAGGGAAAAGAGGATTTAATTAAACCAAAGTAGAATTACAATCATTTGTTATGGTCGTTCTACCATTTACTCTACCATGACGTGCAAGGCCGTGAGCTATGATATTCGCCCCACGGGCGACCTTTGCACAAAGAGTTCCTCTTTCCTGAACTAGTTCTCAAATATACAAAATTTTAAAGTCATACACTGAATTATTTGTGTTGCCTATCTTTACAAAACCAAGCGCTACACAATAGTCTGATTCCATGACAGTTACTTCAAGTGTCCAAAGCAAAGCGAGCTTTAGCCCCTCCTCCATAGCTTCTAATTCTGCTTACGTGGAATCTCTACAACTTCGGAGCTAGCAATATGCATCGAAGATTGCATGACCCTCATGGTCTCATAGTACCATTCCAGGCCCGCTCCCCGTCACGACCAAAGGCTCCATCCAGATCAAGCTTCACCATCCATGTGTCCGGTGGCGTCCATTTCAAGCATATATTTTGGCAGCTGGTAATCATCCTTATGTCTGATTGGAAACCCTGATCATGCGATATGACCATCTTCCGTTTTGTTACATCAGCTGTCAGGAACTGTCTAATCAAGATTAAAGAGGTCATGTAACTGGTGAGGGATCGTCGAGAGCCTTCCACTCGTGGTGCTGGTTTCTGGTGTGTGATCTCGTTGTGTACATGCCAGATGCGCCACAAAAGCATCAGAGTGGCAGCTCGCTGAAACTCAGTCAGGACTTGTTTGGCGCTAGAGTATGGGGATAATCCGCAGAAAACTCCAAGTCCCCACTTATTCTAAATGCATGTTTGATGCTAGAGTATCGAGCGAGTTTAATCCTTGCTTATCCCCACTTTTTCTCAAATCTTAGTGTATTTTTTAAATCCCCAATACTCTACCACTACCTAGTGGATTGAGGATGAGGTTTTGCGGGAATTGGGTGACAATAGAGGTTCACCTAATACTCTAGAGTATTATCCCCACTAATTCCCATAAACACTCTAGTACCAAATAAGACCTCGGGCTTAGCAGTAGATGAAGCATCCAATCAGGTCATATATGCCTGAGGAGATCATCCTCCGACATAACCCACATTTCCCTCTTCACCTGGCACAAGTTCCTCGCGTGTGGGTAGAGGATAAAGACATGGAAAGTGTCCTCATCCGCTTGTCCACAGATTTGGCATAGGACCAGTGTATTCATTCCACGATGATGCATATTCACTTATGTTGCTAAGCCATTGCGGCAGCTGCGCCATGCTAAGTTCTGGACCTTTGGAGGCAAATGGCACTGCCATATCCTATCGTTCTCCAGATAGGTCTTTCACATCCTGGTCCGTTGCTTGTAGCTAGACCACCTTGTGCTTTTAATTGTTCACCGAACATCATTCGGTAAGCACTGCGTACAAAGAAAATGACTTTCTTCTCCCGGTACCAATCGATGAAACCATTTTCATTCCGCGCAGAGGTCTTGATTTTCACGATGTCTTCGGCTTCAGTAGGTAGGAAATATTCCATGTCCCATCAGCAATTAGAAAATCTGCTACACATTTAAAACGACAGCATAGCTTACGTGAGATGGCCTTGCGGTTGGTATCCTGGGGAATCCACGGATCCCTCCAAACTCGAAGGTTCGCACCGTTGCCAACCTGCCAGATTACTCTTTTCTTAGAAGAGCTATCCCATGTTCCATTGCATGCCATGTTGAAGAACCATTACGTGAAAACACAATGTCAAGAATATGGTCATCAAGATAATATTTAGCTTTTAAAAGCTAAGCACACGGGAAATTCGGGTACTCTATCAGCCTCCATGCCTTCTTGGCCAACAACGCTTAGAATTGAGTTAATCTAGTAAATAGGTGTAGATCTTTGAAACACATCCCCAATGGTCCTTAGATTTCATCACATGGTCCCATGCCAACCAATGGGTTTTGGCTTACCGTGTACTGCTTCCTAGTAATAGCTTCTTATCAGTTTCATAAGCTCGTCTCACAAACCATAAGGCAATTTAAACACCCCCATCACATAGACAAGTAGAGCTTGGGCAATCGACCTAATTAGAACCACTTTTGCAGCGTGAGACATAAACTATATCATCCTACACCATATTATGATTGCCCATGTTTTCTTGTGGACTTTAGAACTTTTGTTTCCCCATCCTTCCATCCGAAGTTGATAACCCAAGGTATTTGGGTTCAAAAGCTTCATATGTAACCTGCCCAAGTTGATAATTTTTTTGTGTTGTCAACTTCCCCGTGGTTGTTGAGAATAGCATTGAGAGCAGAAACTTACAATTCAGTGACACCGTCATATGTGTCATGGTAAAACTAATTATAGCTGACTTTCCGCTGTTCTTGCCAGCAGAATGAATGAACATACGGGGACGAACTGGTTTCTTGTAAAAAAAAAGGAACTTCTTAGGGTAATACAGTTGGCCTGTCGCCATCTAACCGTCACCATGAGATCAAGATCATGCAAAGCTAGCATAACAAAATATTTAACCAGCCAAATGCTTTCTTTCCAAAAGCGAGAGACACCTAGAAGAGTTCCCACACTCTGACGGCGACGTACGCCCGCGATTTACCGCCGCGCTGTTCGATCCGCTCAGGTCAGGGTCAAACCAAATCACATCGTCCGTTTCACATTCTATCCGAACGAAGTTTACCGGCTCCTTTACTTGTGGTTGGATGGTTAGGATAGCAGTGGCACCCTAGTTTATCACAGTTTAAATCTCAGATTTAATATTTTGGTGTCTCATAAAGTCATAAAGACGGAATATTCTTTAGTGGGAGGCGACGCCCCATCGACAGCGAAACGCATGTGATGACTTCATCAATATCAAGACCTGTCAGATCAGTTCTTCGACGCAGTCTCTTAGAGGTGCCCGTAGAGGTAGGGTGTGCGTGTGTGCGTTCATAGGGATGCGTGTGTACGCATATGTGTGAGCGTATATGATTGTAATGTATTTCGCAAAAAAAGGTAATTTCTGTCAAACCAACAGCGAGTGTAAATCGTGGTACGTTTTTCATTGACAATCACCGAGTGCTGGCCCTGTCGGGTGGGCGGGCGGTAAGACTTAGGTCAAGGCGTTGTTGAGCCTAGCTACATCAGCGGACTCGAGCGAACAGTGGTCTCGGCCTCTTCCATTTTTTCGATAAGGACTATATATTAATATCAAGAAGATACCAATTACACCCAGCCTCTGCAACAACGCAATACTCTAATAGCATTACGGATGCACACAGCCAAAAAAAAAGAATAACATAAAAGAAAAGTCCTGCTATTGTATTTTAGCCCTAGCAACAATGGTACATCCACCACCAAGACAACACCTGAACTCCAGACTCTTCAAAAGCGACGCCTCCAAGAAGGTAACAGTGCACAAAAACTATCGTCACCTGATCAGAAGATCTTAGGTTTTCACCCTGAAGCTAGTCCCCGCTTTCAAAATAATGCTTCCAACAAGGTCATTGTCAGACACAATCAGTTAAGGCCAGACCTTGGATTTTCATCCTGAAAGGTAAGACTCTGAAGTTCACCTATATTGCCGCCCCCTCTTGCATACAGTTGTTGCGAAACCCAGAATACCAAGCAAGCTCCTCAATAGCGCTAAAAAACTTGAACCTCCATAGCAAGTCCTCCAATCCGGCCCTCATGGTATTCTCCGCCTCTAACTTCATCATGGAGCATGTTTCCATATGGCAAGAAAGAACAGAGCTTCACGATGCTTCCTCCAGAACCAATCGGCCGGAATAAAAACATGGGTGCATCCGACCGAATACCACCGATCTAGCGAACTCCAGGCAAAAAAAGCGATGTTACATTCACCGGTGGAACTTTCCGGAACACACCACTCCGGCCAGATCAAGAGGGACTGACTTCAGGAAGGTCTCCATCTTCGCACAAGAAAGGCCCTAGGACCACCACCTTTATTCATGCCTGGCTAGCAGCCCCCACGCCACCAACCGGCTGCGGAGAAGACGATCGAGCACGGGATCCAACACGATTGCGGGGCAACAGGCGAGAAGCCAGCAGACATGCAACGGAACGATCCTCCGCCAAGTTGTAGACGCCGTCCCGGGCGCGAGCAGCTGCCGCACTTCGCATCCCGTCGCGGCGCCGCCCCACGTTGCACCGCCGACCACCGTGCTACCCTGGCCGCTCGCCTTCACCGCCTCGACCTGCCGCACCACCGTAGCCCTCCACCTCGGCCTCTTCCATGATTTGATCAAACTAAAAAAAATACTGTATTCGATTTTTAGAAATGGAAAACCTACATTTATTTGCGGACGTAGGGAGTAATTGTGTAGCTTTAGTGCTCAGTCCACTCGGGAGTTCGTCCATCAGCAGGACGACCCTGATCAAGCAGGACCAACCATAATTGAATTCAGTGCGATCGATATCGATCAAGCTAGCATATATCGATCGGTGGCGCGTCGGTGTGGCGCCTGATGTGACGAACGGTTTCCACGTTCTACCCGTGCACCCACTACGGGGATTCATCTGGCCGGGCGGTCACACTGAACTTCCTGATCTCTCCAGATTTGGCATCGGCAGAGGAGAGTTGTGCAGGGAGACGCACACACGGCAGATCGCGCGACGCCATCACACGATCACACGATCGGCTCGATCGGATTTCCATTTCCTTCCGTTTGGTGCGTGTTCATCGTCATCGCCGGTGTACGTTGCTTCTGTTTAGACTTGCTACACACACATAGAGACGCCAGTGGTAAGTTTTGACCTCGGAGTTTAGGAGTAGTAGATATGATTTGACGCGGCGAGAAAGAACAGTCGTACATCGTGTTGACCTCGGCTAGCCAAATTAAAGACGTACGCGTGTGAATGAATGAGTCGCTTCTCGCATCCGTAATTACCTGTAGAATGTCCCGATGACTTCGGTTCGGCGAAATGGTACTGGCAGGCGTACCTAGTAGATTGATGCATGCATGCAGTTAATCCAAGTTTTGGTCAATCGGCGCAGACGTTTCCATGGTCTCGGCAAAGAAGAGAGCTAAGCTGGCTGGCTAGCTAGCTTCGAGTTACCACTTCAAAAACTTTGAGCTTGCCAGATTGGGTGAAGAGAAGTTGCATGACCCCCAAAAAATGTCAATCTTAATTAAGTTGGTAACACGAGGGAAAGCAACGCAAGAGCTTTCTACAGATTCTCCTCGCAGAACCAAACAGCTAGCGCCCCACCGTAAAATACTACACAGACCAAACATATTCAAAGGTTGACAGGTTCGTTCGGATAAGGTTACTCCCTCCGATCTATATTAGTTGCCACTAATATAGATGTATTTTGACGTATTTTAGTTCTAGTTAGGGCATCTCCAGTGAGGCGACGCAAACGGTCGCTCCGTGCGGGCCAAAAATGCGTCAAGAACCAAGTCCAGCGGTCCGACGCATATTGACCGGGCCGTTTGCGGAGACGCAAACGTGGCACATATTTGCGCCTAGGATACGTCGCGGTGGACGTTGCGCGGACGCCCCAATTGACCGCTCGCTTTTCCACTGGGCCCGCCTGGCAGCCAGCCATAGGGCTGTATCGAGCGCATCGCTTCACGGAGGAAGAGGCCCTACGACGGGCGCTCGAGGACTCGGCCCCGCAACCGGTGCAACCGCCGCCTCCACCTCCGCCTATAACCCGTGGGCGGCTCCACCTCCACCTCCGGCGTGGGCTGCTCCACCTCCACCACCAGCGTGGGCCGCTCAACCTCCACCACTGGCGTGGGCTGCTCAACGTCCACCTCACCGGTGTGGGCTGCTCCACCTCCACCACCGCTGGCGGCACCGACGTATGTTCCGCCGCTTGCCAACTAGCCGTGACCGGTACCGGAGCTCATCATGATCGACGACGACGACGACGAGTAGGCGCAGGCGTTATTAGGTTTTATATTTTATTTTCCTTTCTTTACTATGTAAATTATGTTTTTATATTGTAAAAATAAAAAATCAAAAAAATGCGTCCAAAATCTCAGAAATGCGTCCAAAAATGGGCAAGTAATATGAATTGGTCCAAAAATGGGCAAGTAATATGAATTGGAGGGAGTACTAAAGCTTTCATTAGCACATGCTAGGTTATCATAGATGACAAGCAGCGATTCTTGCGTCTCCTTTTTGGGAGTCAACGCTTGATAGTCCCCGCAGAAAGAAGGATTAGATACTAATACCTCCGTTTGGAAATATATAAGCTTTTTTAGATACCTGAGTTAGCTTTCTAAAAACACTTATATTTTGAAACGGGGCCTATATTAAGCAGCAGTGACTACTTTGATGTTAGCTTTTCATTCCTAATGATTATTGAGTATGTGAAAGTAGCTCAAATGTGCATTACCATGTCCACACCACGGACGGACAACATATACTATATGGGGGAAAAACCTGATCAACAATAATTGGTTTAGTTAGGTTCATATATATTTTAAAACAGTGGGGTTGTTGCATTTAGCCTCAATATTTTTAGAAGCTAATAAAGGTTGTAGTCCAGCTATAGCAGGCTAATTCATTTAACTTTTTAAAAAAATAGGCAAAATTGATGTCGTTTTGCCAAAAAAAAAATAAGGAAAACTATGACTCAAACATGATTCAAGGTACAACTCATTCACCTATTCAGCATGAACAAATATTCAACTATTTAACTTACAAGTTTTATCGAATCAGATTGAAAGGAAATTCAGAAAACAGGAAATATAGAGAAGAGAAGGGACACTAAGAAAAAAAGGATTTCAACAGCTACACTAGAGGCTAAATAATGCTATAGCCGGATATTAGTGGATTTTTCTCATTTAGCCTATAAATGGGATAGCCATAGCGGGAGGTATCCAAAAGGACTATAGTTGGGCTATAGTGGGAAATGCATTTTGGCTCATAGGTGCAGATACACCTATTATTAAAAAATCTATTTTAAAATGTCAAAAAAATCTGAAAAAAAATTCTAGGTGTACACACATTCTATGTCCGCACACAAATTTTCGCGAAAGAATGATATTTTTGTGACATGTGTAAAAAAGACAACTTTTGGTGCTCCAAACTAGCTTCTCACGAGAAATTTGTTTGCCTAGAATTTCTTTTCTTTCCCCACAAAATTTTGTGTACGAACATAGACTGTCCGGATGTACACCAAGGTTTTTTGAGGAATTTTTGTTTTGGTTGAAATATATTTAAAATGCATTTTTTATAACAAGTGCATTTGGACCTATGAGCCAAAATACCATATCGGACTATAGTCAGTTATTTAAAAAAATTGTTCGGATGTTAGTCTCTCTAATCAATGCCCAAAAAGTAATAAGTAAATTCTGATATTTAATATATGCACAAATTTTAATTTGATAAATTAGCATGCGCTCTTGTACACATCACATGAAACTAAGTGCATTCATGTGAGGATACCTAGTAAGCAGATGGTATGCATGCCAAGTAGGATCTATGCAAATTTTATGGTCATCATCAATTACTATAATAAATGGTATTTCAATACCAAAGTGCAGAGGATGCACATGCTTTGAACTTATTATGA
This sequence comes from Lolium rigidum, assembly GCF_022539505.1. Lineage (NCBI taxonomy): Eukaryota > Viridiplantae > Streptophyta > Magnoliopsida > Poales > Poaceae > Lolium > Lolium rigidum. The sequence continues at coordinate 255,046,978 of NC_061509.1, read as the reverse complement.
TTGAGCAGGCCTTCAAGACACATTGTTCCAACGGCAGAAATTATATTCTAGTATTTTCTATAATTATACTTAAACTAATCATACACAAGAATCTCTACCAAGATATTTAGTCTGGGGTACGCTGTAATAATCTCTATATAATATTTGAGGATATAAAAATATATGCATGAAAAAACATACATGTTCACAAATACAACTATTTTATTTACGCAAACATTGAAAATTAGGTCAAAGAAAACTTTAATTACAATATATAGTTCAAACTTAACACCATCAAACTTCCACAATGAACTACATAAAATGTATAACAAATTACACTATAACTAATATTCTGATATATTGTGATGGGTTAACTATGGCATCCAAATAATAGAAGTTCATAATTATTAGGACTATATTTTAATGCAAACAAGTATAAATGTTTATTATAAAATATATGTTACAATTTTCTCGGAGTTCAAAACTTATTTGGCCGGTCGTGGTGGTAGCACAAATAATTACTTAAACCACTGTCCACAATTTGGGTTTGTGATCAGATCATCACGTATGTTACACGCACATATTGCATGCATGATTCCTTGAGTTCACTAATATCACGACCATATAATTTAAGGCAAACAATTAGGCTAGCGCAGAAGACCGTTTGTTTTCTTGGACAACGCGCTTATCAATCAAACAAGAAAGTTTCTGCATTGTTGTATAATCTTTGACATGTACATGTGTTTCATCTACACTAGTACATCACAATGTATCATTCAAGCTACCAGACTAGTTTTTGGAAAGCCAAGGGAAGACGCCTCTTGTTAGAAGTAAATTCATTAATTTGGTTTAGTTTTTTGAACTAAAACATATCAAGTAGTGATAGTCTTACACGCAATCAAGATGCCATGCAAGTTTTGCTTAATCACCTTGAATTCAACTTGATATGTCATATCCCCTCTATCATATCTCACTTAAGTGCAGGACCATCCGACTATTACAACATACACATTGCCGACGGAACACTTGGGTATATGTTTGCAACATTGTCGCAATAGTTCTTTTCACGATGTATTAAATTGATGAAAAAATAGTATCACAATATCTCAAAAATACTAATGAGATAAGATAATGTGTATATGCAATAGATCTCCATAATGCTCGCACTAAAAAATCCATAAAAGATTATTGCACCATGCAACATACAAACCAACGCTTGCAGCATGAACGCAATATTTTTAGGAGATACCAAGTCATCACAACATGTCACCTGAGTGTTTGCAAAAAATGCACACAAGTTGTTGTATCAAAAAATCACAACTCATTAATCTTCAATTTCGAGGGCCGAGCTCATAGGAGCCCCTTGCATGCGAAAAGTGACTACCATGAACCCCTTCATCATAGTCTTGTTCGTTCCCGGACCTTGGCGACAAAAGGCTTCCAATTTGATATCTAGCTTAGAGTCCAAGGCAACGAGCTCTTCCCTCTTGTGGATAAAGGGGACTAGTAGCGTGGGCTACGGGACGAAAGAGGAGACGTACATGACCACTGACCAATAGATCGATGGGATCGACAGGATGGTGCATAGCATTAATTCTCCTATGTTTAGTGAACACAATCATCAATTTTGGTTTTAAAAATTGAGTCAGACTTCCCTCTCTTTCCAAAAAAAAAAGTGATGTCCAGTTCCCCATTGTTGTTGAGAATAAATAACAACTGAAATGTACCACTCAGATTGCAATAAAAACACTTGCACCGGACACCCGGAGTCATCACAATATGCTGCCTGAATGTTTGCAATAAAACACTATCATCGGTGTTAATGTGTGTGATCGACAATTGAAGTCACTTTCATCTCTTTTCAGAAAATAAATATGTTGTCAAGTTCCCCATAGTTGCTGAGAATAGTATTGAAAATACAAACTTATCATTCAGTGAACATCATGATCCGTGTCATGATAAAACGAACAAGATGACTTTCCGTTGTAGTTTCCAAATTTAAAATATATGCAGTCAAGTTCCCCATTGTCGTTGAGAGCAGAACGAATGTCAGACACATACGCGGGCGAACTGGTTTGTCAAAAAGAAACTTCTTAAGATAATGGCCGTGTCGATCGCCATCTAACCGTCACCATGAGAAGATCATGCAAACTAGCATAACAAAATACGTAGCCGGCCAGATACCTCTTTCCAGAAGCGGGAGACGCCCAGAAGAGTTCCCACACGCTGACGGCGACGTACGCCCACGGTTTCTTCCAAGCACATTTCTCCATCTCAAATGCTAAAAAAGGGCTTGATTTGTTTGGTTTTTTCTATGTGTGATCAGATGTGTATACCCGGCCAATGTTTCGATCCAATCACTGTTGTTGGAGATGTAGTGGTACTTACTTTGAAGGGAAAAAATTAACATGCTCCGAAAAATTGCGTTGCATCCCACTGTGCAGTACGTGCCCAACATGAGACTATCTACGATGAACTGTACACGTACATGCATCTTTGTCAGCCAGCTACACGTTCACCATTTTTCCAGAGCGAACTAGCCAGTCACATTCACCTTTAGCAGAAACAGCACACAGCAACTAGCCGAAACAGCCGACGAAAGCGAAAAAGCTTACTACCATCAACGTCGCCGCTCAAACCACACGGATCGATTGATTTACAAACGGGCTGCTCGATCGGCTAATACCAAGGTCAAAACCATACCTCATCCCCCGTTTCACATTCTATCTGAACCCGGAAACTTTACCGGCTCCCGTTTTTTTTTTCGATATGGGAGCAGAGCCCCGGTCTCTGCATCAATCGATGCACACAGCCATGTCATTTATTTAAAATTGTTCACAATGTATACTTATTACAATCATGCAGTATCCAAGGTCACGACAAGGACCAGCCAAACAAAGATGACAAGAATACAAAGACTATCCATCTTCAATTCTTCTAATATGCCGCCATCCAGTAGCCTGGAAATAACAATCCCGTGTGACCGTCAATAGATGGTTGCATCCAGTAGCCATAGTATCCCGCTGCTCCTCCGGAAGTAGATATGCCCATAGCTGTATCCAATGCACCGCACGAAGAATAACCTGCAAAAAATTGGTTCCCTTCTGTTTATTAAACACAATATCATTTCTACTAGTCCATATCGACCAGCAAATGGCAGAAACACCAATACGTATATGTTCTTTATCTTTCTTATTCACTCCATTCAACCAATTACCGAACATATTAGTAACGTTGGATGGAGGAGGAATATTATAAGAGAAGAAAACCATCCTCCAAATTAGTTTTGCGAACGGACATGAGATGAACAAGTGATCAATAGTCTCATTCTCATCACAGAAACAACATTTTTGACAACCCGTCCATTTTCTCTTGATCAAATTATCTTTAGTTAATAGCACCTTATTATTTAGGAACCACATGAAAAAATTTATCTTCAGCGGAATTTTGATCTTCCAAAGATACTTACGCAGAAATCTAGTATGACCGTTCATAAGATCCGAGTATATAGATTTAACTGAAAATACACCCGACTCTGTTAAGTTCCAGATAAACTTATCAGTTTCATTAGTTAGATGTATCGACATTAGACGCTCACAGAGATGCAACCACCGATTCCACTTATGTTCATTTAGAGATCTCCTAAAATCAATGTTAATAGGCACTTGACCCAAAACCGTAGAAACCAACACATTTTTTCTTTGGACAATATTGTACAAAGATGGATATTGTTGTGCTAACGGTACATCACCCAGCCATACATCTTCCCAAAACCTAGTTCTCGACCAATCGCCTATTTTGAATTTGCCCCTCTTGAAAAAATCAGATTTAACCCGCATTAAGCCCTTCCAAAATGGAGAATCAGTGGGTTTCTCCTCAACCTGGGCTAAAGTCTTATGTTTGAGATACTTAGCTATACTTTGCGTTTTCACCGTTAATTCATATTTTAAAATCCTTACATACTCCCTCCTGGACAAATGAGCCTTGTGTTGTGACGAGTGGTGGGCTTGTCTCTTCAGAGATTTGAAAGGAGCGCAATTCAAGAGTTTTCCCCCACCACTCCTCCCCGCAGCCACGTCATCAAAAAGATCAAAGACGAGGCACGAGACTGAACTTTTAGCCGATGCTGAATTTTTGGGCAATGTAATTCCAGCAGAGTAGCCTTCGGCACCTAAAATGTCCAGGGCTTGCCCTAAGCATTTTTTTTTTGTATCTAAACCTTATTATATATTAATAAAAATTGCAAATATTTTGTCTCGTTTAAAAAAACATACTCCCTCCTTTCCATAATTCTGGCTATGGTTTTAGCTTAAACTACAACCACGACATAAAATATGAAATGGAGAGAGTATGTAATAAATTCAGTAAAACATTATTCACTACAGGAATGGAGCTCTACGCCGACGGCCGGCTGCCCTCGGCGTAGCCACGCCTGGCCCTCGGCGTAGGCTACGCCGACGGCAGCCCTCGGCGTACCTCGTCGGCGTCCAGGTCCCTCGGCGTAGCCCGGCCTGCCCTCGGCGTAGAAGTAGCCGTCGGCGTCCTCGCTCTATGCCGACGGTGAAGAAGACCCTCGGCGTCGCTGCCGTCGGCGTCTGGCCACGGCGCGCCGTCGCCGTTAACGGAGGTGATCCAGACGCCGACGGCTTTCCCCTCGGCGTAGCCACGCCATCTGGGGGCCGTGGGGCGACGTGGCGCGTCGCGAGGCTGCCACGTTCGGCGTCTACGCCGACGGCCAGGCCCTCGGCGTCTGCATGTCCCATGCAGTGGACACGCGGCACACGCTGGGCGCGGCTGCCAGGTGGGGGTATACGCCGACGGCAATACCGTCGGCATAGCCCTGACCATATGGTCGCAGCTGGGGTCTATGCCGACGGCATTGCCCTCGGCGTAGACCTGCCCAATTTTTTTTTTTGTTTTCAGCAGTTTAGTTTGCACCGTTCCAGCAGTTCAGTTTGCATAATACAGCAGTTCACACATACAAATTCATCCAAATTCACCATAATTCACATAAATAGCATGAGATCCACATAGTAGCATACATGGTGCACATAATGCATACAAGAGGAGAGTGCCATGTCATCCAAATACATAGTAGTAGCAAGCAAACCCTAGTTCTAAGCTGACTAGCGGAGGAAGGACCCGGGCGGGGTGTGTCCGCCCACATCGTTGGCGAAACGAGCAGCCCGGGGTTGCGCTCCGGTAGAAGCTGCAGAAGAACCACCTGGAGAAGGACCGGTAGCACGCCCAGGAGAAGTCGACGGAGAGGCACCGGGAGTAGTCCCAGGAGTAGTCGACGGAGAGGCACCAGCAGAACGCCCGGGAGACCGACCACCTTCATGAACCGGTGTGACCTCGCGCCCACCCGGCGATGCCTGGTTCCCGGACCATCCCGTTCCCTACGTGTTCCCTACATGTTAGCAACTTGCGAGACAAAGGAAAGTGGTAACTACCGGTTTGGCAAAGAACTTACCTCCGGTGTGGATCCGTAGTAAGTCGCAGCGAAAGCTTCCTTCGATGGCATGATAGGCATGTCCCCCGCCACGGTAACTCGAGCCGGTGGCGGTGTACCAGTAGACATAGAGATCATCATTTCCTGCAAGATAGGTTACAAGTTAGGCTTTGCAGAAATAAAGCATCAAACTGAGACTTGTCATCTACTTGCGCGAGAAGAAAGATTCAGACTTACTGATATATACGACATATAGGCCGTATTCTGCCTATTCCACTGGGCAGCGGCCTGCTGATACGCTTCATTGCAGGCTTCGAAGGCCGCCTCGAAGTCAGGCTACAATTTCAGAAACAATGAATCTCGTAAACACTTAGCCATGTAGGAAGGAAAACCGGAAAGAGGATGAAAATGAGGAAAACTTACATCGTAGGCGGGTGGACGAGCAGGCCGTGGACGAGGCTGGGGGTTGTCGGCGGTGAGGGTATGCTTGAGACGCGTGTAGCTCGTCGAGTGGGTAGGCTTGACCGCCTTATTCAGAAAGGGGAAACGGCCATGCGGACGCCCGTGCCCCGACAGGACCAACGACTCCTCGTCGACCGGAATGCTCAAGGGGTCATCCACCTCGGGGTGACGAGACTTGACCATGTCGCGATAGTCCTCCTTGGCGGCCTTGGCATTGCCGTAGCACCGTGGCCGAGGCAATGCGGGATTGGGCTTACGCTTCGTCCGCATCATGTCATATATCCGGGCATCATGAAGCACCACCCCGGTGGTGCCTCGGCCACCTGCATCGCGAAAAGAAAAGTTAAGCGTACCACAAATGAGACATGGCGGGAAATGAATGAAGGTCGTTCCATGTATATACATACCTTTTTCCCCTTGAAGCGGGTGTAGTCGCGGTTTCCCGCGCAGTGTGTGCCACCGGTGCCTCGGTTCTCCATGTTACGCCTCGACACGGCTGCAAACTCCTCATCCTGCCTGAGCCACCTCGCCCTAATCAGCTCCTCCCATGCCTCCCTATGCTGCTCGGCCCACTCGGGACAAACCTGAAAACGCAATACTCAGCTCAAGATAATTCAATGAAAACTTAGCAGCAATGTAGAATCTCATTGACATTTTACTCACCGACATGTACTCCTCAATGGTCATTGCCCATTCCTCCGTAGGCTGGTTACCAACATAGTACTCCTTCTTGACCCTCTTACCCTTGTTAGCCCAGAAGGCACTAGCGCTGGTGAACTTTTGGTTGTACCACTGCTGCGGTGTCAACCTCTCGCAAGCGCCACGCAAAGTGAGACGCGCCTGCGTATCATGCTCCGGGTCCACACGATAGAAGCACTTCAATCATGCATAAATCAGTTGTGAAAGTCATGAGTTAGCACATTAGGGTCATCAACTATGAACGGTGCTCGAGAAATATATGCCTTACCCAGAACTTGGTGGTCACAGCCTCGGCAGTCGTCGCGAAGCCTACGGCGAGGGGCATCCTCATAGTCCGCCCAAGTAGTGGCTAGCTTCGTCGGGCCACCGGGGACCGTGCTAAGGGGAGTGTATCTGCCGGGCCAGAACTTCTTAATCGAGCCCCAAGCAAGCCGTTAGGCATGCGGGGGGCTTGGCATCCCATGTCCGAGCTTGCTGCAAATAAATCACACATTAGTACACATGCCAAATTGTTTATTATGCCCAAGATGAAAATACATGTTCGAAATTTCTGAAGTAGTACACTTACTCATCGCTCGAAGGAATGATAAGGGCCTTGTCATCATGGGTCTTCGGCTCCTTCCTCGCATCGGGGACTCTAGCTTCTCCACGAAGCTTCAAGGGCTTCGGCGCACCTTCACCCTCCATGACCTCCAACTCAGCCCTAGAGTCCGACTCGTGTGTAGACTCCGTCTCCATCTCCACCTCCCCACTAGACGGACCCTCAAGGTACAACTCAGGAGCCACATCGCCAGAAGCGGAGGGTGGCTCGTCGAAGTCCATGTGTACCCCGCCGCCACCTCGTCCTCCACCTCGTCCTCCTCGTCCTCGTCCTCGACCTCCACCTCGTCCTCCTCGTCCTCGTCCTCCATCGGTACCATCGGCGTAACGCGGATTTTGCACCGGGGCTCGATCACTCCGTCTAGGCACTCTAGGAATATTCCTCTTCACCTGCGCCAGCGTCTTAAGCAAGCTCTCGGAGTCTGCCTTGCCGCTGCTCATATTGTTCAGTCACCTGCATTGAGAAGAATAAAACAGCTTAAGCACAAAGACATATTATATGAAGATACTAAGAATAAAAGGCACAATGCAATTAAGAAGCATGTTGACATAATAAAATGAAGATACTAAGAATAAAAGGCACAATGCAATTAAGAAGCATGTTGACATAATAAAATGAAGATACTAAGAATAAAAGGCACAATGCAATTAAGAAGCATGTTGACAAATAAATACTAAGAATAAAAGACCCTCACCGACCATCATCGCTCTCACGCTCACTCTCATACTCCATCTCTTTTTCTTTCTCTTTCTCTGGCCCACTATCACTATCACTATCTTGTGAGTACAAAGTTGAAGGGTCGACGGGTGGAGGCTCATCATAATTGTCATTCGCCTCAAGTAACTTCTCGAGCATAGATATGTCCTTTAGATCCACCACTGACTCACCACGAGTTTCCGCATCGTTCCCGAGGTCCTCTTGAACAAACGGTTCTAAAATATATTCCCCGAAGTCCTGTTCCTCTTGATAGAAAATCCCCTCGTATGTCACGGGGTCAATGTTGTTGTAATCATCCTCAGAGGGAATCGGTAGGTTACCATGTGGCGATACCCGGAAGACGACTTCCCAACCCTTGAGTTCCGCTTTCCGGCATGGGTAGGGCAAATAATAAACTTGCTTGGCTTGGTGAGCCACAACAAAGACATCGGCTCCGCTATAGGTGGTTGAAGGCTTAACTTCAACTAACCCAATGGACTTATCACTTCTCTCGTCCACCTATTGGGTCGAACCAATGACACTTGAACACGACGATATTGAGTTGCACGTTCGTACGATTGAATGTCAACTCGTATACACTTTGTAACCTTCCGTAGTAATCAAAGTTGTTGGCTCCTTTGGTGAAGACCCCAGTATTTATCGTTTTGGGATTCGCCCGGCCCTTCCGGTGCGTCTCCGTGTGGAAGCGAAACCCATTCACATCATACTTCTCATACTTGGTCACCTCACGGCTACAACCTTGGGAAACACATTTCAACTCATCTATCATATCAACGTTTCTCTCACGGCCCTACAAGAACATTTCAAATTTGTTGTGTGCATTAGTTACGTGTAATAAGAGGGACAAGTCACATGTTGCAATGTAAGAGGAAAGGTTAGAAATTACTTTTTCCATGAACCATGTCACAAAGTTTTTATTAATTCCGGGAGCACCGTCTTTCAGTAGAGTGTCCATCTCCGAGGTTTCGGGCAATTCATCATACGGCCACATTTCATCCGTGAATTCGCTGAAAGGAGAAAATAAGCATTAGACCGAGACGAGGTTACTAGCTGCAAAGTAATTTGTTCACCATTTTACCTTACGAATGGGATCACTTCCTCCATGTTCATAAGCACATATAGCATTATACAATCCTTCTCTTCGTTCTCCAATTTATATTTTGTTCCTTTACCAGCCTTGCCACCGGGGAATTGGAATAGTTTTAGCTTGGGGTCATTCTCGGGCACGTCGACATTGTAACGAGTGACCGGGTTATGCTGAGTGGGAACATCATCGGGATAGTACGTTGTCGCGGCATCTGCCATCTCCCGAAGGCATATTGCCTCAGCTATGCATGCTTCAATCTTGGCCTTGTTTCCGGTTATCTTTCGAATATACTTAAACTCTCTCTCAATACAGAACCGCCAACGAAACCGCACCGGACCACCCAAGAGTGCCTCGTTGGCGAGGTGCACAATGAGATATGCCATCGGAGTAAAGAAGCTCTGGCGGAAATATCATCTCCAAATTGCATAGCAACTCCGGCACTCGTATGTTGTAGCTTTGCAATAACCTTGGGACATATCCGCTAGCACGGAGCGTGCGGAAGAAATGGCTCAACTGCGCAAGCACTCGCCGGACTTTCTCGGGGATATACCCTCGAAGCATCACCGGCATGAGCCGCTGAATCCATATATGATAGTCGTGACTCTTGAGCCCGGTGACTTTTCCCGTCGAAAGATTAACTCCCTTACTCATATTCGAGCAATAACCATCCGGGAACATCACGACGTATTTGAGCCACCTGAATGCCTCCTTCTTTTGGATGGAATCAAGGCAGAAGTTGGCATGCGGCTTGAACCAATTCTTTTGACGGCCAATAGGACGCTTCATGTGTAATTTTTCCCTATCACGGAGGATCTCAATATCGACTCTAGCCTTGACATTATCCTTTGACTTCCCGGGAATGTTCAGGCATGTGTGAAAGACGGACTCCGCGACATTCTTTACGAGTGTGCATCACATCGATGTTATGGGGAAGTTCGAGGTCCTTGTAATACTCGAGCTTCGTTAAAGCCGCCTCGTGAGTCCAGTTGTGCGTTACACCATATCCCTCAAATTGATGGCCAGTTGGCGTCGCTGCCGGCACGAGAGCACGTAGCTCGGCTTCAACAAGTGTACCATCAAACTTCGGCACATCTTTTTTTTCATGCACAACTTTGCCCTTCTTGAAGTTCTTTTTGTCTTCTCTAAACGGATGCCTCCTTTTGAGGAACTGTCGATTCGTGTCAAACGCAACATACTTGCGACCCTTACGTAGCCAAAGGAACTCAAGCCGATGCTCGCACACTGGGCATGGCCACTTACCAGCTGTACACCATCCACATGTTAGGGCGTACCTGGGCATGTCATGCATGGTATACTGCAACCAAACTCTCATGTAGAAGTTTGTCTTCGATGCTCGGTCGTACGTCAATGTCCCGTGGTGCCAAGAGTGGTTCAAATCTTTCACAATCAGCTGCATGTAGACACTCAAATTCTTCCCCGGGTAATGAGGGCCTGGAATGATCAGCGACAGAAACATGGTCTTCCTCGTCATTAGGACTCCGGGAGGGAGATTGAGCGGAATAACAAACACGGGCCAGCAACCGTAATTGGCATTGGACATACCATATGGATTGAAGCCATCTGTTGCTATCGCAATTCGACATTCCGAGCCTCGGCTGCCTTAAGGCGGTGTTTTGTATCGAAGTTCTTCCATGCCGTACCATCGGATGGATGTCCCATCTTCAACTTCTTGTTTTCGTCCACGAATCTCTTCCCATACTTGTGCCACGTCATCTGTTTGGCTGTCTCCTCGTGCATGTAAAGCCGCTGGATTCTTTTTATGAATGGGAGATATCGAAGAATCGACTTTGCGGTGCTTGACTGCCTCACTGACCATCCTTTCCCGTTACCTCTTCATACCTAGACTGCTTACAGATGGGACAGTACTTGTCCTCCGCATACTGTCTCCAAAATAGAACGCAGCCTTTCGGACAACAGTCTATCCTTTGATAATCCATGTTGAGGTCCTTCATCATTCTCCTCGTCGCGTGCAGGCTTTGAGGCAGACAATGATCTTTGGGCAACATGTTACCAGCTTGTTTTCGGACTTGCTTCAAAGCCCTCACGGGTGGTGTTGTACCGGGTCTTGTCGGCTAGACATTGGGAGATGGCATCGAGCTGAGAAATCGCGGCGCCCTCATACAGAGGCCTCTTAGCCGCGGCAATCATATCATAGAAGGCCTTCGCGGTTGGCTCTGGTTCCTCCGGTTCTGGCGGCGCCTCCGGTTCTGGCGGCGCCTCCGGTTCTGGAGGTGGCGAATCCGGGACATCGGCATGGACGAGATCATCTAGAAAGTCTCTAATTCCATCGTACGCATTGCCATTGAGCCGCTGCCGCATCACCTCACCTCTGTCACGTTCGCGCTCATCAAAGTCGATTTCCGTGACGTACCCATGCATATACCCATATTGCAGAAGGTGTCTATACATTTCATCCTTCCCACGACGTTGACGCTTCACGCAGCGAACACGGGGGCAAAGTGCCCGAACCAGCCCCTTTGTACCACGCGCTAACTCATTCACTAGAAAATGGGTCTTCCTTATCCACTCATCTGTTTTCTCGGTCGCACTAACACGCTCATTGTACATCCATCCATTATCAGCCATCCTCTCGCTTTATTGGGAGCCAAACCACGGACATAGCATTTATATCAAATAGGAAATTAAATGCATCATATTTTTATTTATTTTACCGGGCGAAACGCATGCATCAACCTACATCTCTACTAGGTGGGCTCCTAGCAGCCGCCGGATCCGTAGTTGGCTACGTTCTCCATGCTCTACCCCGGTCCAAGTCAGAATTTCGGCAGCACCTCCCCGCTGCTCTCCCGATACACATCTCGGCAAAAAGCCGAGAGGATGTGCATCCGGAGAACAACGGGGAGGCGCCGCCGAAATCCTGACTCGGACCGGAGTAGAACATGGAAAACGTAGACAACTACGCATCCGCCGACTGTCCCGTAAATGCCGCAAGCGTTACGGTTCAAAATATGCGGACCACTAATGCATATTTATCCGCGTAACGCTCGCGGACGGGAAGTGACACCTAGGTTACGCAACTGGACTTGGAAAATGAATCTAGTGACATAAGAAAATGCGGAGAAGGGGAGGCGATGTTTTAGCTCACCCTCGGCTGTAGAGGAAGTAGTCCAACAACCGAGTGTCGATGTCGGCGACCGTCGAGAAGTGCGTCAAGATCCCGGATCGTCACGCCGGGGTGCTCATGACGAGGCGGTCACCACATGGCCTATTATAAATTCACATTATTAGAACAAATTCCACATTCACATTTCCAATTTCTATTTCTATTTCTATTTGCAATTTCTATTTCTGTTTGCAATTTCTATTTCAATTTCATTTCTATTTCACATTTGCAATTTCCATTTCATTTCTATTTGCAATTTCATTTTCTATTACTATTTCTTTCTTTCTATTTCATATCAATTACACAATTTAATTTCTATTTCTATTAATTACAACAACTAAACCTAATGCAAAAATAAAAAAAGAGGACCCTTACCGTGAGGGCGACGGCAGGCCGGGGCGCGAGGAGGAGGCCGACCAGGGGACGGCGGGCCGGGCGCGAGGAGGAGGAGGAGAGCGGCGCGAGGGGGCAGGGGAGAGGAGGCCGGCGGCGGGATAGGGGAGAGGAGGGCGGGGCAGGGGAGGAGGGCGGCCGGGGAGGGGAGGGGCAGCGGGCGGGCGGAGGGATAGGGGAGGGGAGGGCGGGGCAGGGGAGGAGGGCGGCCGGGGAGGGGAGGGGCAGCGGGCGGCCGGCGGCGGGGCGGCCGGCGACGGCGAGGGGCGGGCGCGGGCGGCAAAGAGGCTGGCGGCGCGGGGCGAGTTTGGGCGCAGAGGCTGGCGGGGCGAGTTTGGGCGTTTAGGGTTGGGAGCTGGTCTGGCTCGACCAGCTCCCATGTAACGGTGCGGCGCGGGCACCATATGCCGACGGCCGGCTATATGCCGAGGGTGGCCGTCAGCATAGAGTTTTTTTCTATTTTTTTATTTTTTTCTCTTATTTTTCTCTTATTTTTTCTCTCTTATTTTTTTTGGAATACAAAATTGACCAAATTTCTTAGGAACCGGGTGATTAGAATAGTTTATCAAAAGTTATACACCTCAAATTTAGAAGCTACATAAACTTATGAACGAATGCATCTTAGATATTGAATTCCATGTGTTTGTACCAAATTGCTACCACCACTACACAAGGTACAACTGAATGGAGATAAAAGAAACATCTATCATCAGGTGTTGTCAAGGGTTAAGCATAGATCCGATGCTCGATTTCCGACGAAACCCTAGTTCTGTTGACCACGCGGTCTACCCCTTTGACTGCATCCCATCGGGGGTCCCCCGGTGGGCATATGCCTCCATTTGAGCTTGGTTAGGTCATAGGTACATGTCGAAACAAGGATCATCCCATATGATCTCAAGTTTCTCTCCGGTTCAACTCCGAGGAGTTCCCCCTATACATGCGGAATCCGCCTAAGTGTAGGAACCCCCGTCCGAGAAGCCGGACACACACGGGGGGTAGCCTTGGATATAAAACCATCTCAAATCACTTTTGTGCATTCCATGTGGACACACACAAGTTTTGGGGCCATTCCCTACATCCGATGCTCGATTTCAGACGAAACCCTAGTTCCGTTGACCGCGCGGTCTAACCCTTTGATCGCATCCCATCGGGGCTCCCCGGTGGGCATATGCCTCCATTTGAGCTTGGTTAGGTCATAGGTACATGTGGAAACAAGGATCATCCCATATGATCTCAAGTTTCTCTCCGGTTCAACTCCGAGGGAGTTCCCCCTATACATGCGGAATCCGCCTAAGTGTAGGAACCCCCTGTCCGAGAAGCCGGACACACACGGGGGTAGCCTTGGATATAAAACCATCTCAAATCACTTTTGTGCATTCCATGTGGACACACACAAGTTTTGGGGCCATTCCCTACATCCGATGCTCGATTTCCGACGAAACCCTAGTTCCGTTGACCGGGCGGTCTACCCCTTTGATCGCATCCCATCGGGGTCCCCGGTGGGCATATGCCTCCATTTGAGCTTGGTTAGGTCATAGGTACATTTGGAAACAAGGATCATCCCATATGATCTCAAGTTTCTCTCCGGTTCAACTCCGAGGAGTTCCCCCTATATATGCGAGATCCGCCTAAGTGTAGGAACCCCCTGTCCGAGAAGCCGGACACACCTGGGGGTAGCCTTGGATATAAAACCATCTCAAATCACTTTTGTGCATTCCATGTGGACACACACAAGTTTTGGGGCCATTCCCTACATCCGATGCTCGATTTCCGACGAAACCCTAGTTCCGTTGACCGCGCGGTCTACCCCTTTGATCGCATCCCATCGGGGCTCCCCGGTGGGCATATGCCTCCATTTGAGCTTGGTTAGGTCATAGGTACATGTGGAAACAAGGATCATCCCATATGATCTCAAGTTTCTCTCCGGTTCAACTCCGAGGAGTTCCCCCTATACATGCGGAATCCGCCTAAGTGTAGGAACCCCTCGTCCGAGAAGCCGGACACACCGGGGGGTAGCCTTGGATATAAAACCATCTCAAATCACTTTTGTGCATTCCATGTGGACACACACAAGTTTTGGGGCCATTCCCTACATCCGATGCTCGATTTCCGACGAAACCCTAGTTACGTTGACCGCGCGGTCTACCCCTTTGATCGCATCCCATCGGGGGTCCCCGGTGGGCATATGCCTCCATTTGAGCTTGGTTAGGTCATAGGTACATTTGGAAACAAGGATCATCCCATATGATCTCAAGTTTCTCTCCGGTTCAACTCCGAGGAGTTCCCCCTATACATGCGGAATCCGCCTAAGTGTAGGAACCCCCGTCCAGAAGCCGGACACACCCGGGGGTAGCCTTGGATATAAAACCATCTCAAATCACTTTTGTGCATTCCATGTGGACACACACAAGTTTTGGGGCCATTCCCTAGATCCGATGCTCGATTTCCGACGAAACCCTAGTTCCGTTGACCGCGCGGTCTACCCCTTCGATCGCATCCCATCGGGGCTCCCCGGTGGGCATATGCCTCCATTTGAGCTTGGTTAGGTCATAGGTACATGTGGAAACAAGGATCATCCCATATGATCTCAAGTTTCTCTCCGGTTCAACTCCGAGGAGTTCCCCCTATACATGCGGAATCCGCCTAAGTGTAGGAACCCCCGTCCGAGAAGCCGGACACACCTGGGGGTAGCCTTGGATATAAAACCATCTCAAATCACTTTTGTGCATGCCATGTGGACACACACAAGTTTTGGGGCCATTCCCTACATCCGATGCTCGATTTCAGACGAAACCCTAGTTCTGTTGACCGCGCGGTCTACCCCTTTGACTGCATCCCATCGGGGCTCCCCGGTGGGCATATGCCTCCATTTGAGCTTGGTTAGGTCATAGGTACATGTGGAAACAAGGATCATCCCATATGATCTCAAGTTTCTCTCCGGTTCAACTCCGAGGAGTTCCCCCTATACATGCGGAATCCGCCTAAGTGTAGGAACCCCCTGTCCGAGAAGCCGGACACACACGGGGGGTAGCCTTGGATATAAAACCATCTCAAATCACTTTTGTGCATTCCATGTGGACACACACAAGTTTTGGGGCCATTCCCTACATATGATGCTCGATTTCCGACGAAACCCTAGTTCTGTTGACCGCGCGGTCTACCCCTTTGACTGCATCCCATCGGGGGTCCCCCGGTGGGCATATGCCTCCATTTGAGCTTTGTTAGGTCATAGGTACATTTCGAAACAAGGATCATCCCATATGATCTCAAGTTTCTCTCCGGTTCAACTCCGAGGGAGTTCCCCCCTATACATGCAGAAATTGCCTAAGTGTAGGAACCCCCTGTCCGAGAAGCCGGACACACCTGGGGGGTAGCCTTGGATATAAAACCATCTCAAATCACTTTTGTGCATTCCATGTGGATACACACAAGTTTTGGGGCCATTCCCTAGATCCGATGCTCGATTTTCGACGAAACCCTAGTTCTGTTGACCGCGCGGTCTACCCCTTTGACTGCATCCCATCGGGGTCCCCGGTGGGCATATGCCTCCATTTGAGCTTGGTTAGGTCATAGGTACATGTGGAAACAAGGATCATCCCATATGATCTCAAGTTTCTCTCCGGTTCACCTCCGAGGGAGTTCCCCCTATACATGCCGAATCTGCCTAAGTGTACGAACCCCCTGTCCGAGAAGCCGGACACACCTGGGGGTAGCCTTGGATATAAAACCATCTCAAATCACTTTTGTGCATTTCATGTGGACACACACAAGTTTTGGGGCCATTCCCTAGATCCGATGCTCGATTTCCGACGAAACCCTAGTTCTGTTGACCGCGCGGTCTACCCCTTTGATCGCATCCCATCGGGGGTCCCCGGTGGGCATATGCCTCCATTTGAGCTTGGTTAGGTCATAGGTACATGTGGAAACAAGGATCATCACATATGATCTCAAGTTTCTCTCCGGTTCACCTCCGAGGGAGTTCCCCTATACATGCGGAATCCGCCTAAGTGTAGTAACCCCCTGTCCGAGAAGCCGGACACACCTGGGGGTAGCCTTGGATATAAAACCATCTCAAATCACTTTTGTGCATTCCATGTGGACACACACAAGTTTTGGGGCCATTCCCTAGATCCGATGCTCGATTTCGACGAAACCCTAGTTCCGTTGACCGCGCGGTCTACCCCTTTGACTCGTATCCCATCGGGGTCCCCGGTGGGCATATGCCTCCATTTGAGCTTGGTTAGGTCATAGGTACATGTGGAAACAAGGATCATCACATATGATCTCAAGTTTCTCTCCGGTTCACCTCCGAGGAGTTCCCCCTATACATGCGGAATCCGCCTAAGTGTATTAACCCCCTGTCCGAGAAGCCGGACACACCTGGGGGTAGCCTTGGATATAAAACCATCTCAAATCACTTTTGTGCATTCCATGTGGACACACACAAGTTTTGGGGCCATTCCCTAGATCCGATGCTCGATTTCCGACGAAACCCAAGTTCTATTGACCGCGCGGTCTACCCCTTTGACTGCATCCCATCGGGGGTCCCCCGGTGGGCATATGCCTCCATTTGAGCTTGGTTAGGTCATAGGTACATGTGGAAACAAGGATTATCACATATGATCTCAAGTTTCTCTCCGGTTCACCTCCGAGAGAGTTCCCCACTATACATGCAGAATCTGCCTAAGTGTAGGAACCCCCTGTCCGAGAAGCCGGACACACCTGGGGGGGTAGCCTTGGATATAAAACCATCTCAAATCACTTTTGTGCATTCCATGTGGACACACACAAGTTTTTGGGCCATTCCCTAGATCCGATGCTCGATTTCCGACGAAGACCTAGTTCTGTTGACCGCGCGGTCTACCCCTTTGATCGCATCCCATCGGGCCCCCGGTGGGAATATGCCTCCATTTGAGCTTGGTTAGGTCATAGGTACATGTGGAAACAAGGATCATCCCATATGATCTCAAGTTTCTCTCCGGTTCACCTCCAAGGGAGTTCCCCCCTATACATGCAGAATCTGACTAAATGTAGGAACCCCCTGTCCGAGAAGCCGGACACACACGGGGGTAGCCTTGGATATAAAACCATCTCAAATCACTTTTGTGCATTCCATGTGGACACACACAAGTTTTGGGGCCATTCCCTAGATCCGATGCTCGATTTCCGACGAAACCCTAGTTACGTTGACCGCCCGGTCTACCCCTTTGATCGCATCCCATCGGGGGTCCCCGGTGGGCATATGCCTCCATTTGAGCTTGGTTAGGTCATAGGTACATGTGGAAACAAGGATCATCACATATGATCTCAAGTTTCTCTCCGGTTCACCTCCGAGGAGTTCCCCCTATACATGCGGAATCCGCCTAAGTGTAGTAACCCCCTGTCCGAGAAGCCGGACACACCTGGGGGTAGCCTTGGATATAAAACCATCTCAAATCACTTTTGTGCATTCCATGTGGACACACACAAGTTTTGGGGCCATTCCCTAGATCCGATGCTCGATTTCCGATGAAACCCTAGTTACGTTGACCGCGCGGTCTACCCCTTTGATCGCATCCCATCGGGGTCCCCGGTGGGCATATGCCTCCATTTGAGCTTGGTTAGGTCATAGGTACATGGGAAAACAAGGACCATCCCATATGATCCCAAGTTTCTCTCCGGTTCAACTCCGAGGGAGTTCCCCCCTATACATGCAGAATCTGCCTAAGTGTAGGAACCCCCTGTCCGAGAAGCCGGACACACCTGGGGGGTAGCCTTGGATATAGAACCATCTCAAATCACTTTTGTGCATTCCATGTGGACACACACAAGTTTTGGGGCCATTCCCTAGATCCGATGCTCGATTTCCGATGAAACCCTAGTTCCGTTGACCGCGCGGTCTACCCCTTTGATCGCATCCCATCGGGGGTCCCCGGTGGGCATATGCCTCCATTTGAGCTTGGTTAGGTCATAGGTACATGTGGAAACAAGGATCATCCCATATGATCCCAAGTTTCTCTCCGGTTCAACTCCGAGGGAGTTCCCTCCTATACATGCAGAATCTGCCTAAGTGTAGGAACCCCCTGTCCGAGAAGCCGGACACACCCGGGGGTAGCCTTGGATATAAAACCATCTCAAATTAACTTTGTGCATGCCATGTGGACACACACAAGTTTTGGGGCCATTCCCTAGATCCGATGCTCGATTTCCGATGAAACCCTAGTTCTGTTGACCGCGCGGTCTACCCCTTTGACTGCATCCCATCGGGGGTCCCCCGGTGGGAATATGCCTCCATTTGAGCTTGGTTAGGTCATAGGTACATTTGGAAACAAGGATCATCCCATATGATCCCAAGTTTCTCTCCGGTTCAACTCCGAGGGAGTTCCCCCCTATACATGCAGAATCTGCCTAAGTGTAGGAACCCCCTGTCCGAGAAGCCGGACACACCTGGGAGGGTAGCCTTGGATATAAAACCATCTCAAATCACTTTTGTGCATTCCATGTGGACACACACAAGTTTTGGGGCCATTCCCTAGATCCGATGCTCGATTTCCGATGAAACCCTAGTTCCGTTGACCGCGCGGTCTACCCCTTTGATCGCATCCCATCGGGGTCCCCCGGTGGGCATATGCCTCCATTTGAGCTTGGTTAGGTCATAGGTACATGTGGAAACAAGGATCATCCCATATGATCTCAAGTTTCTCTCCGGTTCACCTCCGCCCTGCTACTTCTCTCCCGCCCTTTTTTCCCGCTCACCCTTTCCCACTGCTTCTCCCCCGCCCTTTTTTCCCGCCATGATTTCCCGCCAAGTTTTCCCGCCCACCCTTTCCCGCTCATTCTCTCCCGCCAAGTTTTCCCGCCCACCCTTTCCCGCCCATTCTCTCCCGCCAAGTTTTCCCGCCGTTTCGGCCCCTCGTCGGCCTATATATAGCCATGTCTTCTCCACTAACGACACCAGCAACATTTCTCCCCTCATCACTTCTCTCATCCAACGACACCACAAAATCCTCTGAGCTGAGCTGCCGCTGAGATGGCTCCTCGTCGCCGTAGCAACACGGGCTTCATCGGCGTTTGCCTGCGGCCTGCGGGACATTTCGCGGCTGAAATCACCGCCGGTAGTACGCGTGTGTGGCTCGGCACCTTCTACACGAAGGAGGCTGCTGCCCGCGCATACGACGTTGCGGCTTGGAGGTTTGGCCGGTCGCGCCACGAAATGAACTTCCCGGAGGTCAGGTCTCTGACGGAAGCTCAGAGTCTCTCTACCGAGCCGCTACTTCGCTCACGGGGTGAAGCGCGGCGGTACGAGTCTGGCCAGCGGCGGATTGATACCACCGAGGCGGACGAGCAGTTCATGGCACAGTGGCGCAGAGACCATCCCGGAGCCGTCGAGGCAGAGCGCGCATTCTGGAAGGACAAGCAGACGTACAGGAGAGAGAGGAGGGCGGGAAAGCGGCGAGAGGAAGGCTGCGGTTGAAGCGCAGTACGCCAAAGGAGAGGCGTCGACATGGGGGAGGATGATGAACGGTGGTCGTGGATCTTCACAACCACCGCTTCAGAGGACACCCCCAGCGAGGACGAAGATTTCGACTTCTCTGATTAATATGTGTGTGTGTCGAGTCCGTGTGTCTAGCGTTAAGTGCTTTATTCGTGTGTGGGTGTAGTTCTTTAAATGTTTTGGTTTGTGTGTGCGTCTAGTTCTTTAAGTGTTTTGGTTCCTGTGTGGGTGTAGTTCTTTAAGTGTGTTGGTTCCTGTGTGTGGGTGTAGTTCTTTAAGTGTTTCAGTTCATGTGTGGGTCTAGTACTTTAAGCGCTTTGGTATGTGTGTGGGTCTAGTTATTTAAGTGTTTTGTATCGTGTCTGGGTCTTAAGTTCTTAAATGTATCACTTTTCTCTCCAGTTCACCTCCGAGGGAGTTCCCCCTATACATCCGAGATCCGCCTAAGTGTAGGAACCCCCTGTCCGAGAAGCCGGACACACCTTGGGGGGTATCCTTGGATATAAAACCATCTCAAATCACTTTTGTGCATGCCATGTGGGCACACACAAGTTTTCTAGCGATTCCGACGCTCCGGTGGTCTGTTACTTGGAAAACCCTAGGGCGGGGACCCCACACATCTACCCCTATAGCTTTCTCCGTGCGAGGGTTTACCAGTGGACTTTTTTATTTATTTTGCTTTGTTTAGGACATATGTACATGGAAACCATAGGTTGGGCATACTTTACCATAAAATAGGCTCCGTTCGAGCCATGGCGGGGGTTTCCACATACAGATCCTGGATTTTACCAACTGGTAGCCCATTATGCGGAAATCGTCAACGCCGGGTACATCCAAGGTTAGCCAAACCTTACATCACACTTGTACATGTATGTTAGGGGCAGAAGCAAGTTTTCCAACAATTCTGACGCTCCGGTGATCTGTTTCTTGGGAAACCCTAGGGCGGGACCCCTAGGGTTAGGGTTTTACCAAGTGATCTGTTAGGGTTATAGTTAGGGTTAGCAATGTATGTGGAAACCCTAGGGTTAGGGTTAGAGTTAGGGTTAGGGTTAGGGTTAGAGTTAGCAATGTATGTGGAAACCCTAGGGTTAGGGTTAGGGCTAGAGTTAGGGTTACGGTTAGGGTTAGAGTTAGGGTTAGAGTTAGGGTTACAGTTAGGGTTAGGGTTAGGGTTCGGGAAACCGTAGGGCGGGGACCCCGCGGATCTACCCATATGTACATCGATAGCAAATGTTGGGCCTAGTGGCTCCGGTTGATCCGTCTGCGAAGAGCGTCACCCATGGGACCTACATATGCCATCTACGAATTCTAAAAAAATAGAACCATTTTTTACATAATTCATACTAGTAAATAAATAATAGAAACATATTATAAAGTAATATGAGAGAGGGAAAAAAATAAAAAAAATCCTATATGCCGAGGGTGGCCGTCGGCATAGGGTGTCCATGCCCTATGCCGAGGGTGGCCGTCGGCGTCTGACTGACGCCGTGAGCGGGCGACGACGGCGCGGGCTGGGCCAGAGGCGATGCCGGTGCTACGCCGAGGGCCAAGGTGACGCCGACGGCTGCCCTCGGCGTAGCCTCCTCTACGCCGACGGTATGTGTACGCCGACGGTCGGCTTCCTGAGCTGCCCCGGCGAGGCCGTACGCCGACGGCCCCGATAAAAAGCCGTCGGCGTACAGTTTGGCCGTCGGCGTCTAGCTCCATTCCTGTAGTGATTGCTTTGCAATTGGTCGATGTCATATCTCTGCTCAAATGCATTCATTAGGGCATGTACAATAGTAGAGAAGACAGTCCACATTATCTAGAGAAAACATTAAATAAAAATGGTAAAATGTGTTATCTCCTATTATTATCTTTATAAATTAATTAGTTTTAGTGGGAAATTGTGTTGACATGGAATACACATGGTAGCATTCTCTTATTTTTTTAGGAGATCGTCTCTTAGGTAAAGGAAGATAATTTTTTTTCATTCTCTCTTCTCTAACTAAGCAAAAAATCCAACGCGCCAAGCATAATAAAAAGCTTACATCATTCCATTGTACATGCCAAAACAGCTTCGGAAAAGTTAATAAACAAGCATTCCCCACACATCCTAGCAGCCCCTGACCCAACCCATCCATGCTCCATAAGACCAACCCCGCTGCGACAACTAAATTCCGTTGAATTACCTAGATCTGTATAAAAGAACAAGTCTTTGGTGTAGTAGTCCAGGAATTTACGGCATTGCCTAAAAAATGAATTGACAACATACTGTAACTGTCGTGACGAACTCTGATACAGTATCATATATCACCGATCGCTGTAATTCGTATCGGTATTCCTGATGTTAATATATTTCTTATTGAAAAAAATCGTATACGTATATGAGATGCCGTCCACCTTCCTCTGCCACTGTCAATCATCTTGTTCCATAGAGCGAATAGTCGTTCACCTTCACCTGTTCGGTTTGAGAGTCGCGTTCACCTTTTCACCAATCCAGCCAACGAAAGAAGCTCCTCCACCATCCATCAGGCATCAACGTTACACCGCAAACTTTTTTGGGCAAGTGCAAGTGCAACACCTGTCCAACATGAGACTAGCTACAGAGTACGTGAAGTACAGTTTACATGCATATCCTTGTCAGCCAGCTAGCTAGCTACACGTTCGCCATTTTCGCAGAGCGAAGTAGCTAGTCACATTCACCTTTAACAGAAACAGCCGAGATGAAAACGAGAAAGCTTTCCTCTCCATCAACATCGCCGCGCAAACCACACGGATCGACCAATTTACCGCTCTCGCGCTGCTCGATCCGCTCTGGTCAGGGTCAAACTAAATCACATCATCCGTTTCACATTCTATCCGAGCGCAGAAAGATTACCGGCCGGCTGCCTTACCTATATCAGTATGTATCAGTATATGGTTTCACACCTAATTCATACCTGATCACGTATGTACGTAGCTTCAGTAAAACATTGTTGATTCGAGATGGATCGATGCCACGAAGCTTGTACTGTATAAAACTTGGAGTAACCTGTATGCATTCATACCGAAACTGGTCCAGTCCGCCGACCCAACCCATCCATGCTCGATCCGACCAACCCGACGCCACGACTAAATTTCGTTGCGTCACGCTAGCCCGTAAAATAAGAGGCGGGTGCACCCGTTCGAATACTCATATTGCCCTCTTTTCTCCATTAATCAGTTTTGAATCAGCTATTACTGGCGCTGTTAGAGATTATAAAGCTGGCGCATATTCCAAAGTCGTAAATACCGATGTAATAAAATTTATATATTGTAAAATATATATGTTCTACTTGAGTCGCACTATTTGACCTAGGGTGCACAATAGCTATTCTACACTCACCATGTATCTTTTAAACCGTAAATATTTTTTACGTTACGTAAATTTTGCCTTACTTCGAGTAGAACATAAGAAAAAAAGTAGAGATGGCAAACAAAAAATATTTACATGAAGTACAGAAATACGACATAAAATGCGTATTTTTGATGTATTTTACACTGTAGTGACTCATACATTGAGTTTCTTATGTCGATTTTTTTGTTGTGAGCCAATATGAACGTAATTATTTGTATACAACAACATAATATTATGGATGTAACAATGTAAACTATGTTGGGTGCAAAATAATGTTTTGCACCCAGAGAGTCAAATAGCATTTCTATGTTCTACTTTCTAATAGTAATGTAATTTTTATGATGTACAATTTATTTTATATTTATCAAATTAATTAATGGTTTAGGGATATACGTAGGCCTTATAATTCCTAATGAAAGAAGCGTGTGTAGTGGAAGGATTCACAGCACTGCCAAAGCAACAAATTGACACCACACTGTAGCTGTCATGACAAACTCAGATATCACACATACATGCATCGATCCGTCTCTATCTCCATTTTGTCTTTTATTTTCTTCTTTTGGGCGTGTTTTTTTGTTATTGACGAGCATTTTCTTTGGTTTCTAGACTCGGCGACCTACAGAAGTAGTATATTAATAATATAGCGGGACGATTTCCAAGAATAGTACAGGAAAGAACTATTCTTTTGTGCAGTCGAAGAATTCACAGCATTGCCTAAACAATGAATTGACAACACACGGCGGTAACTGTCGTGACGGACTCAGATATCACATATACATGCACCGATCGCTGTAATACGTACATACTACATGAGATGCCGTCCTGCCACTGCCATCCATCCATCCAGCTGCTTCTTCTTCTTCCATGGAGCGAATAGTCGCTCACCTTCACTAGTTTAGTTTGAGCGAGTCACGTTCACCAATCCAGCCAACGAAAAAAAGCTTCGCCACCATCAGGCATCAACGTCACCACTCAGCAGGCAAACCACCCAGATTAAATTAACGCGCGCAACGGCCGCGTCGCTCAGGCCTGCAGGTCAAATCATCACGCTCCCATGACGACGTCCGTACCCCATCCGACCAACCACACGGCGCGCGACGATCGGTCCACACCACACCAGCTGCCCCGTTATATATACCCCTCCAGATCTTGTCAACTCCATCATCCATCAATTCCACCATTCCTGATCCCATCAAGCTCCTTCAGAAACACAAGAACGCGAGAAACATCCACCTTCCAACAAAGAAAACCAGCTGCAACACCACCATGAGGGCGATGCTGTTCGGCTGCTTCGCCCCGCGCGGCGCCGTCGTCGACCCAGCGGCGGTGGGGAACGACGACGGGACCACCCCCGCCGCCGCCAAGAAGTCGCCGTGCACCAAAACCAAGCCCAAGAAGCGGTCCATGCGGCGGGTGCAGAGCTCCACGGCGCGCCTGCGCACCCTCCCCGTCGACGACCTCTCCCGGACCCTCGCCTCCTCCGGGATGCACGCCTTCACCTACGCCGAGCTCCGGCTCGCCACCCGCAACTTCGCCGCCACCAACAAGGTCGGCGAGGGCGGGTTCGGCCCCGTCTACAAGGGCTTCCTCGACGACAGGATCGTGCCGGGGATCGAGCCCCAGCACGTCGCCGTGAAGGCCCTGGACGCCGACGGGCCCCAGGGACACCGCGAGTGGCTGGCGGAGGTGGTCTACCTCGGCATGCAGCTCACCCACCCGCACCTCGTCAAGCTCGTCGGGTACTGCATCGAGGACCACCACCGGATGCTCGTCTACGAGTTCATGGCACGACGAAGCCTCGAGGACCACCTCTTCCAGAGTAAGAACAGAGTTCTTGTTCCTTGATTTAATCACGGTTAGGTTTTTCATAGATGGATGCTAATTTCAGATGATTTCTGTTGTGCAGATGTGCTGTCGACCTTGCCGTGGGCGACGAGGCTCAAGATCGCGGTGGGGGCGGCCAAGGGGCTGTCCTTCCTGCACGAGGCCGAGACGCCGGTCATCTACAGGGACTTCAAGGCCTCCAACATCCTGCTCGAATCGGTCAGTACCTACTACCTACCTACCAGCTCCATTATTCCCTTCATAGTATATACTTGTATACGCACGCACGACTATAGATATGGTGAACCGTTTCCATGTATATCCTACGAACAGGCAAGCACGTTTCAGACTAGCTATAGTTGGCAAATCCCTGTCGGTTTCTGTTATTATACACTATACTACGGGACTAAATCTTCCGTAATGCCGGCCAACAAACCATTGCGATTTTAAAACTAGCTACTTACCAAAAGCAGCTAGCATAGAATCGGTTTATCGCTCACACCGAGTCAGGATATGTCCCTGTCACGATTAGCAGGTATGTTGAGAATACAAAATTGGTTGTTGGCTTAATTCTCCTAGATCAGGTTATATTAGCGCCGTCTGGAAACTACAAGTGTACTGTATGACATAGTCGCTCATGTCTAAATCAGTTGCCTAGTCAACTAACCACCTTGCTTGACACACTAGCTAGTTAACAACGCGAAAATGTCAAAAACAAAACAGTTCGGTACACTTCCACTATCAGCAAAGCAAATAAGAATTGTGCATGAACATCATGTTAAACACGCGTACACGCCGGCATCAGATTCTTTTCAAACACGAAATCAGCGTGCGTAATCAGTATATACACGTTGATGTGATCTCAACTAACCGTGACGCTTGCGTATTGCAGGACTACACGGCGAAGCTGTCGGACTTCGGGCTGGCGAAGGAGGGCCCGGTGGGAGAAGAGACGCACGTCTCCACCGCCGTCATGGGCACCCACGGCTACGCGGCGCCGGAGTACATCCTCACGGGCCACCTCACGGCCAAGAGCGACGTCTACAGCTACGGCGTCGTCCTCCTCGAGCTGCTCACGGGCCGCCGCAGCGTCGACAAGCGCCGCAAGGGCCGGGAGCAGAACCTCGTCGACTGGGCGCGCCCCTACCTGCGGCGGCCGGACAGGCTGCACCGCGTCATGGACCCGAGCCTGGAGGGCAGCTACTCGGAGGAGGCGGCGGCCAAGGCCGCCATGGTGGCGTACAACTGCCTGCGCAGCGTGCCCAGGACGCGCCCCACCATGTGCGAGGTCGTCGACGCCCTCGAGCCGCTGCTCAGCATGCGCGACGGCCTGGGCGCCGGGACCTTCGTCTACACCGCGCCGCCGGTCGACGACGTCGTCCCTGACACGTGTGAGGCTGACAAGGAAAACGGCCGTGGCGGCAGCGAGGCGACGGCCATGAAGAAAATGGCCGTGCAGAGGGTCGGCAGGCACCGGCCGTACGCGAGCTCGGTGGCCGGAAGCGAGGGCGCCGGCTCGCCGAGGCAGAGCAGGGATAGAGGGGCGTAGGTAGTTGTTCGAGTGAGCGCGTGTGCTTATTTTTATGTCCAAATTGTTGAAACTGTACATAGTGTCAAGCAGGAAGTGTAAACGTGTTCGTTGATTCTTTTCTTGGTGATGGTAATTCTTCATCACAAGAGCAAAGGGTGTTACTAGTTTTTCAGGAGCAAAGAACTCTTGCTTTGTATCTTGCCATGGTGATCGTATTCTCGATCCCATCATTTGTTATCTGCGATGTGTCTTTTTAACGGAACATCAGCAGCAACAAGACCTTATTGTCATGCAGAGCCATGAAGAAACCGACTCAAAAACACTGTTAAAAAAAACAAGTTCTTGGTAAATTATGAACGTGTTGGGTAGCCTAAAGTGGCTGCAAAGTTCATTGTGCGTTCGGAACGAGCCACGGATTTTGCCATCCGTTTGGTTACTCACCAAGGGGTTTTCTTTTGCCGCTGGAGATTTCGCTAGAGGTTGTTTAGTAGCTCAATTTAAAGGTCATGGAGCAACCCAATACCACGAGCCACATGTTTAGTTGCCACCAGAAATATGAGTCTAGTTACCTCTTCTTTGCCACCAGACATAGTTGAATAGCACATAAGAAAATAACATTGCAATTCAGTTAAGATTCAGTCACAAGTACTATGATGATAGTTCATGGACACACATGACCAAGTTTCGAACACAACTACACTGATGATAGTTCAACGACACACAAGTTTCAGACACAACTTAAACGACCTTAGTTCATCGACACGAGCAAGACATAACAAGAAAACTTCAAACTTCTTCTTCCATGACGACCAACCTGGTGGCATCTCCGTGGTCCGGGCACTTGGTCATGACCTTAGTGGATGTGAAATCGAAGATGACGACTATGTAGATTCTCGGGGCCTCCTTGTGGAATGTCAGGACCTGGCCAACATCTAGTTTATGGGCGACGGCAAAGGCTTCCTGACAAGGGGCTCCTCGGCAATGCCCACCATGATGGGCATAGGGTTGACGGAATCCTGCATGTTAGCACGAGACATCGGATACAAGACGAACAAAAGGAGAGATTTACCCAGGTTTGGAGCCCTCGATGAGGTAAAACCCTTACTGTTGGTTGTCTGATCTTGATTTATCAATGAAAAAGGGTTACAATGGGGCAGCCGATGGACTGCGTTGTGGTGAACTCGCCGGAAGGCAAGATTTCTAGGGTTTGGTGTATGCGGGATTGTGTTGGTTGAATCGATGTCCTCCGGCATGCCCTCTCCTGGCCTTTATATAAGAGGCCAGGTCCCGAGAGTTCTGCTCGGATTCAATTAGGTTACAATGAGATCTAATCTATCCTTTCTGTATTCAACGTTTCCTTGCCTTGTCCATCAAGGATCTGTCTCCTTCTACCTTTCCTCCATCGCAACCAACGTATTGATCTATCTTGGGTTGTGGTGATCTTCATGGATCCACATACCAAGTCTAGTCTATATGCAATGTGCTTGCACATGCGACTAGATTTACTAAGAATACCTTGCCTTGCATTGTGCCACATTGCAATCATTGGCCAACGAACACAAAGAACGCATTATAGAAGAAAACATGTAAGGCCTCATAATTAAATCCCAGTGAACCCCACAATTAATGCTATTCAACCAAGCACAATGCAGAAGGAGTAGTGCTTGTGCATTGTGCAAGGTTGGGTAGCACCACCGTGGTGTTATTAGCTTTCCACGTTTAATCACCCTCCATGTAGGGCAAATCACAATCAAGCAATTAATGTGCCTCATATTAACCATATGGCGGCATGAATGATTCTTTCTGGCCAAGTGATGTGCATAGTCATGTGTAACTATACAATGCTCAAGGTCAGAAAATATCATTATGCCACCAAATATGTGACAAATTATAATCATTGGCTCATCACAACAACCGAATAATGGTTACGGCCTCATATAGTCGTTGGACACACAAATCTTAGGGATGGGGTCAGCGAACCAAGTGAATTGCTAACCTTTAATGTTTCCTGGCTTATTTCGATCTTGGTGAGATCTGATAAGGTTGAAAACACCCACCAACATGCAATTTTGATCAGATGGAATATGCATATTATGTAACCACTGAAGGAATTCTAATTTTTCAGTATCAACACATGGAGCATAGATATTAGTCAAAGTCAAGTAGGTATCTGATTTTGTTGCATGAAATTTAACAGAGAGAGCATAACCATTACGAAAGACTTCCATCCCAGAAAAAACAGAACTACACAGACAGTGATAATCCCACCTGATCTGCCAACAGATGGGACATACGCAAATGAATCCAAATTCCTAGGATAGAATTGCCTAAGAAAAGAGGTATCCACATTCTCTCTTTTTTAATCTTGAAAACAGATAAGACAAACACTCTCAATTTTTTTTATTAAAGATCAGTGTCCATTTAGCCGGATCATTGAGACCCTGATATTCCAATTCAATACTTTCCACACAAAAAATCTTATGCATTGGAGACTAAATATGAGAGGAGCCAAACTGACAAACATTAAGCTAACAACATTCAAGCAAGGGGTAAAGATTATAGGAAACTCACAATAACCATTACATAGATATATCTGATAGTCAAAAAGGCAATATAGCAAGTTAACTGATAGGTGTTGGAGAGCACCAGAGATAATCTTACAAGGCTTTAGAACATTTCTCACGTCCAACAAAAGGGAGAAAACGAAACCAAAAGAGTGAGGAAGGAAACAACAGGCTCAATTCCTCTTGGGAACCTTTTGTGAACTTGCATTGACATTCTTTTTGGAAGATGCATTTTTCTTGGTTCCAGTTGACAACTGGAATGTCGTGTTTGGACTCCTCTTCAAATTCTATTGTCTCTGTTATACTGAATTTCTCACAAAGATTCCTAACAACAGAATGTTTGATGGATGGTGCCGCAACAGCACAAGCTAGCCAGTTTTTATCAAAGCATGTCCTTGCCTTATATCCCATATGCATACCCTTAATTCTGCTGCTCCATCTTACTTCAGAACAAGCCAGAGGTGCCTTCCTATTATTTTTCTTGAGCTGCAGGGCCGAGGTGGATGAATGATATTGTTCCTTTTTAGAAGCCCCTTTTTCTCATGAGGAAATTGATGCAGTTGTCAAGGAATTTTCTAAAAACAAATCTCCATGGAAAAAATGGTTTCAATGTTGAGTTTCTACAAAAATGTTGGCATATTGTTAAGAATGACTTTTATGATTCGTATGACCAATTCCATCAAGGCACCCTTTGTCTCCAAAGTATTAACAGATATTTCATCACTCTTGTGCCAATAAAAGGTGTTGCTGACTCTGTACATGATTTATGACATATCTCTTTGCTGAATTGTACCCTCAAGTTGTTAACAAAAGTGTTGGCCAATAGGCCTCAAACTGTGATCAAGTGCATTATACATGAGAATCGGTATGGGTGCATTAAGACTAGGACAATTCAAGATTTTCTAGCCTGGGCATATGAATACCGCACCATTCTCACAAATCTAGGAGATTTTGAAAAGGCTTTTGGTAAGATTGATCACTCCTTCATTATGGCAGTGTTGTAGGCTAAGGGTTTTGGTCACCAGTGGTGCACATGGATTAGGCAAATACTTGATTCTGCTACTTCATCTGCTTTGCTTAATGGAATTCATGGTCAACTTTTAAGTGTAGGAGAGGGGTGAGGCAAGGGGGCCTCTCTCACCTCTTCTCTTTGTGTTAGATATCGATGTTTTACAGTCTCTTGTCAATGAGGCAATGAACAATGGGCTTCTTACCAGACCGTTGGCACTACAGTGTTCAGTCACCTTTCCCATTTTGTAATATGTAGATGACACACTAGTCATTCTTCAGGCTGATGTGTAGCAACTACATCATCTTCAGAAACTACTCCAAGATTCTGGGGATGCATCTAGATTAAGAGTTAATTATGCAAAGTGAAATCTCATATCAATCAGTATTGTTGCGGACAGTTTTCTGTTTATTGAGGCCCTTCAAATCTCATACCAATCACTTATGTGTGGTTGCCTTTAAGCACTACTAATCCCAAAAAGGAATTCTTCATGCCCCTAATTTAGAATGTTCAACGAAGATTACAAGCTTCTGTCTTGTATCTCAATTATGGTTGTAACCTTCGCGTAGTCAACTCAATTCTTTCA
Source organism: Lolium rigidum (assembly GCF_022539505.1). Classification (NCBI taxonomy): domain Eukaryota; kingdom Viridiplantae; phylum Streptophyta; class Magnoliopsida; order Poales; family Poaceae; genus Lolium; species Lolium rigidum. The sequence continues at coordinate 255,016,097 of NC_061509.1, read as the reverse complement.
TCACTACCTATGTTCTATCTACTCTGCAGGTTTACCAATGGGTAATAAATGATGTTGATAAATACATGAGTCACTATCTCTAGAGAGAAAAGGAGTCACTATATCTGGGATTTGGTTTGTTGGCCAAAAGATCAGGGTGGCTCTACTCTACAAATTTAGAGAAGTGCAGGGTCGCATGTGCATATTTGCCTTGGTGGCAGAAAGATTCCATGTCAAATTCAATCTTGTCCCTTGGAATAGATCAAACGACCCGTATTGTTCTGGAATCATGTAGCACCCATGTCCCTGGTAGTACTAGATATCTTCTCCACCACCTGGTGTTATTAGCTTTCCACGTTTAATCACCCTCCATGTAGAACAAATCACAATCAAGCAATTAATGTGCCTCATATTAACCATATGGTGGCATGAATGATTCTTTCTGGCCAAGTGATGTGTAACTGTAAAATGCTCAAGGTCAGAAAATACCATTATGCCACCAATAGGTGACCATATTATAATCATTGGCTCATCACAACAACCGAATAATGGTTACGGCCTCATATAGTCGTTGGACAGACAAATCTTAGGGATGGGGTCAGCGAACCAAGTGAATTGCTAACCTTTAATGTTTCCTGGCTTATTTCGATCTTGGTGAGATCTGATAAGGTTGAAAACACCCACCAACATGCAATTTTCATCATATGGAATATGCATATTATGTAACCACTGAAGGAATTCTAATTTTTCAGTATCAACACATGGAGCATAGATATTGGTCAAAGTCAAGTAGGTATCTGATTTTTTTGCATGAAATTCAACAGAGAGAGCATAACCATTACAAAAGACTTCCATCCCAGAAAAAACATAACTACACAGACAGTGATAATCCCAGCAAAGGGTGTTACTAGTTTTTCAGGAGCAAAGAACTCTTGCTTTGTATCTTGCCATGGTGATCGTATTCTCGATCCCATCATTTGTTATCTGCGATGTGTCTTTTTAACGGAACATCAGCAGCAACAAGACCTTATTGTCATGCAGAGCCATGAAGAAACCGACTCAAAAACACTGTTAAAAAAAAACAAGTTCTTGGTAAATTATGAACGTGTTGGGTAGCCTAAAGTGGCTGCAAAGTTCATTGTGCGTTCGGAACGAGCCACAGATTTTGCCATCCGTTTGATTACTCACCAAGGGGTTTTCTTTTGCCGCTGGAGATTTCGCTAGAGGTTGTTTAGTAGCTCAATTTAAAGGTCATGGAGCAACCCAATACCGCGAGCCACATGTTTAGTTGCCACCAGAAATATGAGTCTAGTTACCTCTTCTTTGTTGTGGTGAGGTTACCAGACATAGTTGAATAGCACATAAGAAAATAACATTGCAATTCAGTCAAGATTCAGTCACAAGTACTATGATGATAGTTCATGGACACACATGACCAAGTTTCGAACACAACTACACTGATGATAGTTCAACGACACACAAGTTTCAGACACAACTTAAACGACCTTAGTTCATCGACACGAGCAAGACATAACAAGAAAACTTCAAACTTCTTCTTCCATGACGACCAACCTGGTGGCATCTCCGTGGTCCGGGCACTTGGTCATGACCTTAGTGGATGTGAAATCGAAGATGACGACTATGTAGATTCTCGGGGCCTCCTTGTGGAATGTCAGGACCTGGCCAACATCTAGTTTATGGGCGACGGCAAAGGCTTCCTGGCAAGGGGCTCCTCGGCAATGCCCACCATGATGGGCATAGGGTTGACGGAATCCTGCATGTTAGCACGAGACATCGGATACCAGACGAACAAAAGGAGAGATTTACCCAGGTTTGGAGCCCTCGATGAGGTAAAACCCTTACTGTTGGTTGTCTGATCTTGATTTATCAATGAAAAAGGGTTACAATGGGGCAGCCGATGGACTGCGTTGTGGTGAACTCGCCGGAAGGCAAGATTTCTAGGGTTTGGTGTATGCGGGATTGTGTTGGTTGAATCGATGTCCTCCGGCATGCCCTCTCCTGGCCTTTATATAAGAGGCCAGGTCCCGAGAGTTCTGCTCGGATTCAACTAGGTTACAATGAGATCTAATCTATCCTTTCTGTATTCAACGTTTCCTTGCCTTGTCCATCAAGGATCTGTCTCCTTCTACCTTTCCTCCATCGCAACCGACGTATTGATCTATCTTGGGTTGTGGTGATCTTCATGGATCCCTTGTTGGACCATAGGAGGTAGGCCAATGTTGGGTACCCGAAGGGTAATGCCCACATCACTTCCCACCCGTGATCGATGATCGCCCTATTTTCATGGAACTTGGTGGTCATCCTCCAGCTGCACCCAGTGTTGGTGACAACGGTGATCTTCCCGGGGATGGGTACGAACCCTTCCACGAACTTCGTAGGAATTGGGAGAAGCCCATGGTCCGGTTTAATATGATGTGGAGGAAGCTCTCTTGACCCACGTCCTCGTGGAAGTGGACGACGTTAGCCTTCCTTCCTCAAGGCCTCTTGCTAGGACCCTCACCGGCAACCTCCACCGGTGTGCCAAGGTCGATATGAGCATGCAGAAGAAACATAAATGTATCATACACCTATAGTGCAATCAACAACGTCAACAATTAACATCGACATGCATCATAGGCTCACATCAAGAATGAACACAAGAAAGCCTCATATATAGGGTCACACAGAATGCAAAGAGACTGTCCACATACCAAGTCTAGTCTATATGCAATGTGCTTGCACATGCGACTAGATTTACTAAGAATACCTTGCCTTGCATTGTGCCACATTGCAATCATTGGCCAACGAACACAAAGAACGCATTATAGAAGAAAACATGTAAGGCCTCATAATTAAATCCCAGTGAACCCCACAATTAATGCTATTCAACCAAGCACAATGCGGAAGGAGTAGTGCTTGTGCATTGTGCAAGGTTGGGTAGCACCACCGTGGTGTTATTAGCTTTCCACGTTTAATCACCCTCCATGTAGGGCAAATCACAATCAAGCAATTAATGTGCCTCATATTAACCATATGGCGGCATGAATGATTCTTTCCGGCCAAGTGATGTGCATAGTCATGTGTAACTATACAATGCTCAAGGTCAGAAAATATCATTATGCCACCAAATATGTGACAAATTATAATCATTGGCTCATCACAACAACCGAATAATGGTTACGGCCTCATATAGTCGTTGGACACACAAATCTTAGGGATGGGGTCAGCGAACCAAGTGAATTGCTAACCTTTAATGTTTCCTGGCTTATTTCGATCTTGGTGAGATCTGATAAGGTTGAAAACACCCACCAACATGCAATTTTGATCAGATGGAATATGCATATTATATAACCACTAAAGGAATTCTAATTTTTCAGTATCAACACATGGAGCATAGATATTGGTCAAAGTCAAGTAGGTATCTGATTTTGTTGCATGAAATTTAATAGAGAGAGCATAACCATTACGAAAGATTTCCATCCCAGAAAAAACAGAACTACACAGATAGTGATAATCCCACCTGATCTGCCAACAGATGGGACATACGCAAATGAATCCAAATTCCTAGGATAGAATTGCCTAAGAAAAGAGGTATCCACATTCTCTCTTTTTTAATCTTGAAAACGAGATAAGACAAACACTCTCAATTTTTTTTATTAAAGATCAGTGTCCATTTAGCCGGATCATTGAGACCCTGATATTCCAATTCAATACTTTCCACAAAAAAAATCTTATGCATTGGAGACTAAATATGAGAGGAGCCAAACTGGCAAACATTAAGCTAACAACATTCAAGCAAGGGGTAAAGATTATATGAAACTCACAATAACCATTACATAGATATATCTGATAGTCAAAAAGGCAATATAGAAAGTTAACTGATAGGTGTTGGAGAGCACCAGAGATAATCTTACAAGGCTTTAGAACATTTCTCACGTCCAACAAAAGGGAGAAAACGAAACCAAAAGAGTGAGGAAGGAAACAACAGGCTCAATTCCTCTTGGGAACCTTTTGTGAACTTGCATTGACATTCTTTTTGGAAGATGCATTTTTCTTGGTTCCAGTTGACAACTGGAATGTCGTGTTTGGACTCCTCTTCAAATTCTATTGTCTCTGTTATACTTGAATTTCTCACAAAGATTCCTAACAACGGAATGTTTGATGGATGGTGCCGCAACGAGCACAAGCTAGCCAATTTTTATCAAAGCATGTCCTTGCCTTATATCCCATATGCATACCCTTAATTCTCTCTGCTCCATCTTACTTCAGAACAAGCCGGAGGTGCCTTCCTATTATTTTTCTTGAGCTGCAGGGCCGAGGTGGATGAATGATATTGTTCCTTTTTAGAAGCCCCTTTTTCTCATGAGGAAATTGATGCAGTTGTCAAGGAATTTTCTAAAAACAAATCTCCATGGAAAAAATGGTTTCAATGTTGAGTTTCTACAAAAATGTTGGCATATTGTTAAGAATGACTTTTATGATTCGTATGACCAATTCCATCAAGGCACCCTTTGTCTCCAAAGTATTAACAGATATTTCATCACTCTTGTGCCAATAAAAGGTGTTGCTGACTCTGTACATGATTTATGACATATCTCTTTGCTGAATTGTACCCTCAAGTTGTTAACAAAAGTGTTGGCCAATAGGCCTCAAACTGTGATCAAGTGCATTATACATGAGAATCGGTATGGGTGCATTAAGACTAGGACAATTCAAGATTTTCTAGCCTGGGCATATGAATACCTGCACCATTCTCACAAATCTAGGAGATTTTGAAAAGGCTTTTGGTAAGATTGATCACTCCTTCATTATGGCAGTGTTGTAGGCTAAGGGTTTTGGTCACCAGTGGTGCACATGGATTAGGCAAATACTTGATTCTGCTACTTCATCTGATTTGCTTAATGGAATTCATGGTCAACTTTTAAGTGTAGGAGAGGGGTGAGGCAAGGGGGCCTCTCTCACCTCTTCTCTTTGTGTTAGATATCGATGTTTTACAGTCTCTTGTCAATGAGGCAATGAACAATGGGCTTCTTACCAGACCGTTGGCACTACAGTGTTCAGTCACCTTTCCCATTTTGTAATATGTAGATGACACACTAGTCATTCTTCAGGCTGATGTGTAGCAACTACATCATCTTCAGAAACTACTCCAAGATTCTGGGGATGCATCTAGATGAAGAGTTAATTATGCAAAGTGAAATCTCATATCAATCAGTATTGTTGCAGACAGTTTTCTGTTTATTGAGGCCCTTCAAATCTCATACCAATCACTTATGTGTGGTTGCCTTTAAGCACTACTAATCCCAAAAAGGAATTCTTCATGCCCTATTCAGAATGTTCAGCGAAGATTACAAGCTTCTGTCTTGTATCTCAATTATGGTTGTAACCTTCGCGTAGTCAACTCAATTCTTTCATCACTACCTATGTTCTATCTACTCTACAGGTTTACCAATGGGTAATAAATGATGTTGATAAATACATGAGTCACTATCTCTAGAGATAAAAGGAGTCACTATCTCTGGGATTTGGTTTGTTGGCCAAAAGATCAGGGTGGCTTGGGGGTTTTGAATCTTTCGGTTCAAAATGATTGTTTCTTGATGAAGAATTTACACAAATTTTATAATAAGGTTGTTCTTCCATGGACAAGATCATTTGGGAGTTATACTACTCCCAATCCATGCCTCATGCTAGAACTAGGGAAATTTCTTTTTGTTGGAGAAATTGCTTAAAACTACTGCACACTTACAAGCAAATGGCACAATGTGATTTTATTTAGGGCAACTCCATCATGCTATGGCAGGATAATTGGTCAGTTCGGCCGGGTCTCAGAGAAATGTGGACACACCTCTTTTCCTTTTGTAAGGATGAAGCAATCTCCACAATTATAAAAGTTTCCAAGGTCTATAATTCTCTTATGACCGCTGATGGAGTAGTGCCAACAAAAACACAAGGTTTTCTTCTGGCTCCTTATACATAATCGCTTAAATACAAGACCATGTTGCAGCAAAAACATTTCTTCATGGATGATTATTCTTGTATTTTGTGTGGGGTTGGTGAGTTGGAAACTAGTGATCACTTCTTCTTTCATTGTCCTTTCGCTCGCATGTGTTGTGTCGTGGATATGACCACGGCAGATGCTACAGGGGGTAGCACTTCGTTGATGCGGGGGCAAGGGAACATTGCCATCTGCGGGTCGAGGTGCAAGGGACGCAAGGTTTTACCCAGGTTCAGCCCCTCCGGAGAGTAAAAGGCCTACGTCCTGCTAGATCTTATTGCTCAGTGGAGAATTACAATGGGGGGGCTCTGTCGGCGATGAGCCAAGAGCTTACAGGGGGAGATCGTATCTCGGATGTTGTGTCCCTCTAGGGTTTAGCCCGGGGGTTTATATATCCACCCCCGGTCTAGGGTTACAAGGACATAACTCTGAATCATATCAGTTGCTACTAATCCGGGATACATCACCCTTCTACAAGTAATCTTCTTATCCGGCCGTACGGATCTCCTCCTTGGGGCTCCGGCCCAGTCGCCTCCGGGTCCAGTCGGCTAGGCGACTGGCAGTCTTCCTGGGCCTTCGTCCTTGTGGCGAGTGGGACTGGCGACCCACCCCCTATGGGCATATCCCCATCAGTAGTCCCCGAGCGCGGTGGTGACGAGGTGTGGATCCGGCGCGGGTCGCGAAGAGGCACGGGGACGGGTTAAGGTGAATCGCCACTGGGCTCCCCAAAGAAGGAACCATCAGCTGGCCGCTAGTCTCCAATCGCTTGAACTTGATTAGCCAGTCGATGTATGACAGTCGGCGTGTGCCCAGTTGGTGAGAGCCAGTCGGCGTAGGCCAATCGGCGTGAACCAGTCGGCGAGGGCCAGTTGGCGAGGGCCAGTTGGCGAGAGCCAGCCGGCGTGTGCCCAGTGTGCGGACACGTGGAGGAGCCAACGGCTAGATTTCACGTGTACCGAGGCGCGAGCCGTTTGCATGCAGTTGACCGTTCGGCCTGATGTGACCGTTCCGCCGAACCCGTCGTTAATCTCGACCGTCAATCACAGGGCGACGATTTCGCGGCGAATCAACGGATGGATCTGATGCTTATCTTGAGCGAGTGTGGCGGTATAAAAGGTCGAGTCCGAGGGTTAGGGCTTATCACTCCGCCGCATTCTTCCCTCCTTCTCTTCTCATCTGCTTCCTGCTGAGAGCTCCAAGCGCAATCATGGCGGCGAGAGGCTGGGGCAAATCCAAGGTCACGCGCGAGTCTCACCTCCCGTACGTCGCCTCCGGGGTCATTCCCGAATTCAAGCAGGAGCGTTGGCGGGTCCCGACGCCGAACGAGGTGGAGCCGCTTCCGAGGCCGGGCGAGTTCGTGCTCTTCCTTAGCTTCTTGGACCGCGGATTCGCGCTCCCCTCCTCCGACTTCATCCGGCAGCTGCTGGCCTTCTACAGCATCAAGATATGCGACCTTGGGCCACACAGTGTGCAGCAAATCTCATTGTTTGTGGCACTGTGCGAGTGCTACTTGGGTTGCCCGCCGTACTTCCCGCTGTGGGTATCAATCTTCCACAGGCGGGCGACCCGGGTCAGCAAGAACAACCAGGCGCTCATCCCAAATGGCGGGATCACCTTCCAGGTGAAGTCGGGGGAGAGCTTCATCGACATGGCGCTCCCCAAGAAGGCGCAATCGCAATGGTTCCGATTCTGGTTCTACGCCAAGGAGTACACTCCCCACGGCGAGGTCTGCATCCCCCAATACGACCCTGAGCCCAGCGTCCCGCGGCGTCTCAACGTCCGGTCGCTGCCGCGCGAGCAGGAGGAGGTGGTGAAGGGGATGCGCCAGGCGATCCAGACGCTGAAGGACGACGGCTTGACGGCGGCCAACATGTACAACTGTTGGCTCGGTCGTCGCTTGATCCCTCTGCGGTGTCGAGCCCACTCTATGTGGGAGTACCGGGGGCAGAACGACTGCACCCGGTCGACGGAGACCGAGTGGGACGAGGCTGAGTACCGGAAGGCGCTCGCCAAGATCACCACGGCCGCCTTTACTTCCTTTGAGGATGGCCTGCAGCCCTTCTCCGAGGACAACCCGGCGCCCCAGGTATCGAACTGTCCGCTGCTGCGACCCCGGACGCCTAGGTTGCGCTTCTCCCTTTCTAACTCGTTCTCTCGATCCAAATGCAGCGATGGCGGAAGGTCGCCGATCACCTTCCCCCCTTGCGGGGAAAGAGCCTCCGTAAATGACCGAAGGCGAGGAGGAGGAGGTCGACGACGAGGAGGAGCGCACCGAGTCGGACTCCGAAGCGAGGGACTTTGTCCGACTCCCGCGCGGGGTGAAGAGGGGCGCAACGTCTTCGTCGCAGGGCGCGCCGAGGCCGCCGGAGGGTGACGGGGACGAAGAGGTGACCTCACACCCGGAGGACGGGAAGGCCTCGAAGGGAGGGGCCGAGCCGCAGCCCAAGCGGCTGCGCCCGACTATCCTTGAGGGTTCCATAAAGCTGCAGCGCCCTCTGAAGGACGCCATCGACGCTGGAGCCCGAGCCGGTCCGGGCGTGAAGGCGATCCCCACGGTGAAGTAGGTATCTCTTGTCGAGCTTTGTTTCCTTATGGGCGGGATTTACGAATGACCCGCCTCAATCCTCCGCAGGTCCAAGAGGAAGGTCTTGGCAAGACCCGCCTCGATCGGGGCGGCGGCCATGAGAGCGGCCGAGGCGAAGAAGGCGGCCGACCTGAAGAAGGCCGCTGAGACGAAGAAGGCTCCCTCCGACCTTGTGGACACGGGGTCGGCTTGGGAAGAGCCCGCCGCTGCGAGCAAGGCGGGGGATGCGAGCGCCAGCCGCGCCGAGCCCACTGTTGAGGCTTTCTCCTTGGCCAGCGTGGGTCGCGGGGGCGCGGCGAACGCGGCGATGGGGCCAGGCGCCGCTCCCCCCATGGTAGAGGAGGAGTTAGCAGGCGTCGGATCGACTGAAGCCCAGGGAGCGGATGTCGTGGCGCCTGAGGTCGAAGAAGACACCGCCGAGGAGGGCGGCCTTTCGGCGCCGATGAAGGAGCGTTGGTCCAAGGCCGCTAGGGACCGAGTCCGTCCCAGCGACCCCGAGATGCGAGCGGAAGGGGCACCGTCGACTGAGGCGGTGATGCAGGCGGGTGAAGCGGCCGAGTCGCGTCGTCCTCCGCCTTCGACTCTGACCTTCACTGAGCTCCACACAACGCTCGGTGAAGTGCATGTGGTAAGCATTCTTGTACTCGCAGTCCGGTCCTCCCCCAGTCCCCGAGGGTCGAGTTGGCCTGAAAGGGCGAGTCGAGGCTCTTTTGTGGACCTGGACTGCTGTTGCTGACCTTCGTGCCATTCGTTGTGCAGGCGGAGGTGAAGCGATTGACGGCGCTTGTGGAGGAGGCAGCGCAGAAGAACCGCAAGCTCATCGCCCTCGGCAGTAAGTCGTGCTCACTTGTCTCCCCTTCCTTGTCGCGCGTATGCGTGTTGTCCTCTGTTCTCATCATCCCTTTTCCTGTAGCAGAGGCGCAGGCGAAGGCGCTTGCCGAAGCCCGGGAAGGATTCGTGAAGGAGTCCTTCTACCGTGAAGCCGAGTTCCGAGCGAAGCAGGCCGAAGAGGCACGGAAGAAGGCGAAGGCGGAAGTGGCGGACCTGACGAAGGTCCTGGAGGACAAGAGTCGGGAGCTGGATGTAATGTCCCAGGTTTAGAAACGATCGAGGGGTAGATTTCAGAAAGGGATGTGCATTGCATCGTAAATTACGGGGAAATTTCGCGCTTTTAAAACAAAACTGCATCGAAGGGGAACAGGTTTCTCTCTCGACACCTTACAGGGTTAGGGTTTCGAGAGTGCGATGAACTTGTTCTTACTTAACTAGATTAGGGTTTTGAGAAGAGAGAAGAGAAGATGCATCACAATCTTAAGTTGCATGATTGAATTCTAAATTAAGTTGTATGATTGAATTCAAACCAAATTTGAATTTGAATTTCAAATTCAAACATCAAATGGTTATCACAGAATTCAAACTTGAGATAATTTAATAAACAATTATCATTAATCAAGATTATAAGTAATACAACAATTATACAAAGCTCATTAAGGAAAATTGGAGCTTTATTGATAATCACACATGATACATTGTCATTTACAATATTCAGAATTGAATTATAAAATATTACAACACATTACATGAATTGAATAAAAGGAAAAAAGAAATAGGAAAATTACAAGTCAATTAAATGTCCTAAACTACATTGTTGATCATCATGTAATTCTTGCTCAAGAAGATCTTGATCTTCATCTTGATCATCACATTGTCCCTGCACACACACACAAAGACCAAACAAGGATTAAGCCAAGTGGCAAAGCCACTTGGCAGGTTAGCAAGAAAAGTGAAAATGAGAGGATATGACCATGATCAGCCGAGCTGATCCACTCACTGGACCAAGTACCAAGCAGCAAACACACAGGCAGCTCACTAGCTAGTGTGCATGCCTCACAGCACACAAGCCTGGGAGAGTCACCAAAAAGGACCAGGCCTTGCTGTCGACCAGAGAAGCAGAGGAGAGGCATACATAAGCTGTTCACAGCCAAACCCTAATCATTCCATCGACAAGGAGCATCAGGGTAAGAACAGCAAGAACACATCAAGAACAGCTAGAACAGGTGAACAGCAAGAGCTGCTCCACCTATTCCAGCAACCACCAGAAACCAACCAAGATTCACAAGCTTGCAAGGAGGAGCAGGGCAAGCAAACCAAATCAACCAGAAGCAATCCTCTACACCAACAACTCATACTAGGAGCTGGAGTGAGGTATACACTGATGAACATGAGCAAGCCAAAGTTTTGCTCATAAAACAAGCATATGCATAATCACAACAACGAGAAAAGGGTAGAAACCCCGTGTGAGTCATCATATGGCTAACGGCCAATTGGTGCAAGTAAAAAGAGAGAAACCAATAGGAAGTCACCCTGGGAACATTGATTATGCCAACACAATGGCATAATCAAAGATATCCAGCAAGGAAATGATCCTATATAGCTAGCCAGAATTACTTAGCACCTATGACCACTACACCATCAGACAGATAGACAAATTGTGTCTATTTTTGTTTGTCAGCATCAAAAGCTACTGGCAATCCAACAAAAGGATCACCCAGAAAGCATCTAGTGAGCCACGACGAAGCCAACAAGAGGGGAGCTACCCAGAAGCAGTATATGATTACTGCTAGGGTCACCTCAACCACTGAAACAGCCCAAACCATCAAGCCAAGCACTTGTATCATCACCCAGATGGGTTCAAAGAGGAGCTAGGGTCCCCAACAACTGTTGGCATCCCTCTAGCTCAATCAAGATAACTGTAAGAGTCATCACTGCAAGCAGTTCATCTCATTTATCCAATAAACAATGACAAGCTATACAGATAAATGAAATACATAAGTCACCAGCAACTGGAACACTTGCGCATGATCCAGAGGATCACTGCAAGCATCAACTGATGCTTGAGCAAGCACCAGCACACACCAGCACATGTCTGTGACACACACACACATCACAGATTGAGCAGCAGTAAGGCACAGTAATGAGCACAACAGCTTTTACAAGCAACTGATGATCACAAGATCATCAGAAGCTTGCTACAGCATGCTAGAATCCATTCTAGTATCAACACATGGACAGATACTTAAATCAGCCACAGGACATGAACAAATGTATCACAGATAAGTAAATAAAAGCATTACAATTGTATCCAGAAGCACACCATCAAGGGATGGAGCTGTCAAGTCAACAGCTAGGCTCAATTGAGCATGTCCATGAATATAAGCACAAGAGATAGCACACACTTGCAAAAAAATGCAAGGATCATGCATCATGATCAAGCCAGGGGCAAGGAATTGCACACACAGGAGAGGCAGGAGTCATTTAGCAACAACAGGAGTAAATGAATTAAGCATAAGCATCACAGTATGCTCATGAGCAAGAGCTCATGAGCTACAACAGTAAGATATAGAGAAGAACAGCACAGCACAGCAGCTAGGATCCATGGCAGCAGCACAGCAGCAGCATACGCATAGCAGTAGCACAAGCACAGCAGCTAGAATAATGGCGCAGGTAGGCAGCAGCAGTTAGCACATCAAGGCAGCACCAGGGCAGGCATGGCGCAAAGCACAGAGGCGCAGCAGCAGAAGCACAGCAAGGTGGATGCCAAGGCATCCAGAGAAAGGAGAGGAGGTAGAGAAGACAGGAGAGAAGGAGGCGACAAACCTGGAGCAAAGCACCACGGCGCCACCGTGGTGGCACAGCCTGGCCACGGCAGCGCCAAGCCATGGCCAAGCCAGACGTTCGCCGAGCGCAGAGGCTCCAGCGCAAACACGGCGAGGCACACGGCCACGCCACGGCGCCTGGATCGACGGCGGGCGACGAAACGCCACGAATCACCACGGCCGTGTCGCAGAGGCGTTGGGGGCGAACGGTGGCGGCGATGAAACACAGATCGGCGCGGACCGATCGGTGCGCCGTCGTGCGGCCGTTCGATTGCGACCGAACTCGCCGGCGGGGATGGCCGGAGGTGGCCGGAAGAATTCGGTGACGGTGGAGGCGATTTTGGTGTCGCGGGAGCCCGAAAGGGGATTAGGGTTACGGAGAGGAGGAAGACGACGCGACTGGGTCGGTTGGACCGAGCCCAGTGGGCTGTTCCAACCTAACCAGCTCGACCACCTGACTATGTGGTGGGCAATGGAACCATGGATTGTGTTGATATGGTGGAGGTTCCATTGCAAGGGTTTATATCCATCTAGGATTAACAACAAATGTCGTCCAGTGATTCTTGTGCCGTAATACCCGTGTTAACCATAAGATCCGGAGTGGGACGGAGTAGTCAAAAGTGTTTCCACCTCTCGTTCATCAACGGATGCGCTTTACCGTAGACACTTGTATCTGTCAGGGCAAGCGGTTGGCTGGGGAAGCCTTAAGTCCCCACGGCATAGTCCGTAGACACTTGTCGCTCGAAGAACAAGCGGTTGGCTGGGGAAGCCTTAAGTCCCCACGGTATTGCGGTCTATGATGGGTTGCAGCTACCGGCGAAGGAGTTTGGTTAACGAGTCCCAAACTGTTGTCGTGGTCGGGGTCCACCCGTGAGTGGGAATAATGGGACCGGCGAGGACCCAGGGTCGGGGCATGCAACAAAGGGTGGGTGTTCGACGTAGCGGAGGAACATGATTGGCTAGACCTTATACCGGGCCTCACACCATAGGAAGTGTGGACGGGAGAGCTGCCCGGTTGGCACCAAGGTTAAGATCTCTTATGGGTAAAGCAACACACCTCTGCATAGTGTAAAGAACCGTGACCTATCACTCCCTGTTCCGGGATATGGAACTGCGAACGCGGCCGGAAAGGAGCTCCATGAAGTTCTAGTAAACCGGTGAAGGCTGACGGATATAGCTCTTTGAAATAAAAGCAATCTCTTGAAGAAATGTTTATCAAAACTTGCATTGGTATTAGACTTTATGGTCTAATATCGTAGCTAGTGCATTAAACACCTCTTATCTATAATGAACTTGTTGAGTACGCTCGTACTCATCCCACTCTTAAATCCCTTGCTTAGATTGTCTGAATCGTCTGGAGGAGGACTACGACAACCCTGAAGGAGCCGAGATCATCGGCTATGAAGAACCAGACCTCTCTGGAGGTATTGAAGGTGTAGACTACCTCATAGTCTACGGAACCGGGGAGGCTTCCGGAGGAGATCAAGCCTAAACGTATCGAGTAGAAGTAGTAGCCGAGCAGCGTAAACTCTTAATACTTAGCTGCTCGAAGAAATAAATGTATAACTTAATGAGACTTCTATATTGTAAGTTAAGTTGGGTTCGCCTCGAACCCAGGAGTATTCCTCTTAGGACCCAAGAGGAGCTCCTAGACGATATGTGTAATATGCTTGTAATATTAAATGAATGAGTTATGGACCTGCTATGTTCTGTTGTACTACTCTAAGGGATGTAATATTTGCGAAATGGTACTTCGTGAATGTTATGTCAACGACTGGCATACTACAACATGCAGTGGTATGCAGGGTCACCACAGTTGGTATCAGAGCAAAAGCTTTGACCTTAGGTTGGAACCTAGTAAATGGGACTGAACGTTAGGAGTCAAATAGGACTAGTAAAGAATTCTCTAAAAATATGGTGAATATTCAATTGAGAATACAACAATCATATCTTTTAGTGCGATAATTCTTTATTATCTCTATTATGATGCATTATTACTAATCTTATATTCTTTCTGTTTCTACAGCCAACAATGGCAAGTTCACGTCCGGGACGAAACGTGAAAGTGATGGATTCCACATCGAGTGAATATGAAGGAGGACTCGCGGATATTCTTCGTGCCATGTTACTTGAATTTGGGTGTGATCCCCGGATCCAAGTAAAGAAATACATGTACTATGATGGTACTTGTATTGGCAAAGTGTAGGGTAGGGCTGCGACTTCCCGAATCTTTGGGAATGAGCGTAGTAATGCCGGCGAGTGAAGCCAGAACTATCAACACAGCCTACCATATAGTCGTTATGAGAGCCATAACCGATATTCGGGAGCATAAGACGAAAGAGCTTATGGGTTCCGAATTCACCCACATTCCTCATATGCAGGAGGAAGATGATCCCATGCTTAACCACTTCAAATATGCAAAACGCAAACCAGCAGAAGCCGCAAAATACATGGACAATAGCCGCAACTTACTATCATTGTTCTTTCAGTTGAACCGTCATTTGACGGGAGCAATTGATACAATGCTAGAGGAGTTTACTGAACCCAAGGAGGAGACTAGGGGGAAAGAACCTATGGAGAATGTGGTGCACACACCAGTTTACTCAGCTGGTGACTACATTAGTATTGACCACCCTGACCGAGAAACTACACCTGTTACACCTGGGAACTATTTTAATAGTTCCTATAGAGGCTATGAGGGTGGAGAGGCATCCGGAAACAATCAGCGTTCCGTGACTCCTATAGAAAACTCCACAGGTTGGCGTTGGGGGTATGATACTGGAACTCATAGTACTTCAGTGTATTATGACGGGGAGATGAATGAGGACGCCACGACCCAGCACCAGAGTTATCCGTGGAATGGGGAAGAAGTTGGGGGGTAACCTACACAGGTTGAGTCGGATACGAATGTTGGAAACACCTATGGTGGAGCTACAGGGGAGTACACCCGATGGGTGGACTATGATGCACTGAATGACCAGTTCGTGAACACTGATTTCTCCCTAGGGTCATCATCTGATTCTGACTACCAGCCGACGGGGAAACCTTATGTTCCAGGTTCTGTCAGGAGGACGACACGTTCGACCGGATGGAAGCCTGGGATGTACCGGGAGTGAAGATCGACTAGAGTCCACCAAGGAAGGCGGGACTACAATACACAAGTACCACGTGTATTGTAGTGTGTAATATTTGTAGAAATTTGTACATATACTTTAATAAGTGAGTTTGCATACTCACATCGACTTGAGTATTGTAATAAGACCACTTAAGTATGTATATACATGGTATATGTTTTGTATGATTTGGATTTGCTTCTTGATTTCCATTGCGTGACTAGTTCTGTGCACAATGTTGAGCTCAGAAAACTTGCGCATGGAGTAATTATGAGTATCTTGTGTTGCAGAACTAGGGGGTTATGTCAGGACCGGTAGGAGAGGAGACAGAAGCGCAGCGCATGGAGCGTGAGGCGAAGCAAAAGGAAGAGGCTGACGAAGCAGCTAGGAATCAGTTTCCACCACCACCACCACCCATGACGCAACAGAACTTCGTTCAGTATATGCAAATGATGGAAGAGAGGCAACGTGTCACGTTGGAGCAGCAGAATAAATTCTTCCAGGAGCTGCTGCAACAGAACCGGGTGGAGAGACCCGAGAATCAGGGAGTCACCTTATCAGACTTCCAGAACACAAAGCCTATATCTTTCGCATACGCGCCCGAGCCAATGGACGCGGAAGACTGGCTTATGGACACCGAGCGAAAGCTCAATACTGTTGGTTGCAATGACCAGGAGAAGGTTCGTTATGCTACACACTTGTTGTGTGGACCTGCCGCATCATGGTGGGACAACATCGTAGCCGTTTATCCGGCTGGAAAAGTGTTTACCTGGGAGGAGTTTGCGAGGAAGTTCAGGGAATCCAATGTCCCTGAAAGTATTGTGGAATTGAAGCGTCGAGAATTTGAAAGTCTCGAGCAGAAGGACAAGCCCATCCTGACTTATGTCAGGGAATTCTCAAAACTGTCCCGGTACGCTGTTGAAGAAGTCAACACCGAGGACAAGAAAAAAGAAGAGGTTCTTGAGGGGGTTAAGTCCCCAGTACAAGGTACAGCTCCGAATGATGAGAGCAACTGAGTTCCAAGAGTTGGTGGATGCAGCCATCACTCTTGAAGATGATTTCAAGCAACTGCAAGAAGAGAAGAGGAAGAAGCCCAAGTTTGAGCCTAAGAGCATCCCCACTCGTTGGCGCTCCCCACGCCCAAATCCGGCGAAATTTTCGTCCGGATTGGAGGAAGATTTGGCGTGGGGAGCGCCGAAGTTCCAGCCGTCCCCCGGCAGGAAACCCCCAACCTCGACCATTTGACATATTTCAAACAAATTCAACATAAAATTTAACAAGTTCGGCGACCAAGAGTATGAAAATTGCTGAAACAAATTCGGCGATAATCAGTACAATGTTTAACAAGTGCTGAAACAAATGAAGCACACAATTTCACAATTTTTCAAACAAATTAAGACAGACTAGTTGGCGTCGGCGTTGGCGTTGCCTCGGAGCCTCCATATGTGCTCCACCGGATCATCTTGCAGCAGGCTGATGCATTGTAGAGTCTCGAATCTCCCTGGCGCATAGCAAAGAAGGCGGCCCATGATGGAGGCACTCGGTGATTAGGCTGTGCAAGAGGACCCTCTCTCTCATATGGTGTTTCTTGCTCAGCCGGAGGAACCGGATGCTTTCGCTCATCTTCAATAATCATATTGTGTAGGCACACACAACAGGTTCATCACCTCCCACATCCGATCTTTGGACCAAGTCATAGCGGGGAACCGGACGACAAGCAAATCTCTGCTGGAGGACACCAAATGCACGCTCGACGTCTTTTCGGCAAGCTTCTTGTTTCTTGACAAACTCGCAAAGTTTGGGGGTGCTAGGGTTGGAGATAGTCTTCACAAATGTTGCCCACTTTGGATAGATACCGTCCGCAAGGTAGTATCCTTTGTTGTAGTGCCGACCATTGATCACATAGTCCACCGGGGAGCATGACCCTCAACAAGCTTGGAAAAGACCGGGGAGCGAGTTTAGGACGTTGATGTCATTGCTGGATCCAGGCATACCAAAGAAAGAGTGCCAAATCCAGAGATCATGGGTAGCCACCGCTTCAAGTATCACAAGGTGCAGCCTTTTTTGTGACCCTTGTACATTCCCCTGCCACGCAAACGGACAGTTCTTCCATTGCCAATGCATGCGATCAATGCTTCCAAGCATCCCTGGAAAACCCCTAGCTTCATTTGTTGCAAGGATCCTCTGAGTGTCTTCGACAGTGGGTGATCTCAAGAAATAGTCCCCGAACACTGCTATGACGGCCCTGCAGAACCGGTAGAAACAATCAAGAGCGGTGGACTCCGCCATCCGAAGATAGTCATCTGCAGTATCACCGGGAGCTCCATACGCCAGTATCCTCATAGCCACTCGTGCACTTCGCAGTGACGAAAATCCAACCAAACCAAGTGCAATCCGCCTTGCATCCGAAGTAGGGATCAAAGTGGCTGATGGCATACACAATTTGCGGAAATAGCTTTCTGCTCATCCTGAAACGACGCCGGAAAACACTCTCACCGTTCAATGGATTGTCGGCGAAGTAGTCGGCGTACAACATGCAGGTAGCCCTCCATTCGCTGTCTCGGCTTGCACTTCCGGCGACCTCGTGCCGACCCACCACGTCGACCAGTTGCCAGTCCGGCGTACATGCTTGCCAAGCAACCGAGGATCATCATGTGCTCGTCGTCTTGGGCGGCTGCTGCCATCTCTTCTTGCATAAGCTCGATGAACATCTGCTCCTCCTCTTCGTCCGAGTCCATGGCCGGCGAGGCAAATGGACGAACACCTGACGGGCGTGGTCGAGGCAACCCGAGCCGCGAGCGACGAGGAGCAGGCCGAGCCGGAAAACAGGCCGGCGGAAGAGCAGCCAGATAGGCCGTCGTCCAAAGACGGCGGAATATAGGCAGGTGGGGAAGGAGGGGCGGCGGAATCCGGGCAACAAGCCGGCGGGGTGGTGCCGGTGGCGGAGAGATACGAGGGGTGGGGGAGATTTTGAGCGACGTGGTGGTGGGGTTCGTGCGTCGAGTCACCGACGGATCGGGCCCTTCCCCGCTTTTCACTCGTCCGCAGTCCCCGAGCGCCCCCGGGGGCCGGGGTGGCGTGGGCTCGCCGGATGGATGAAGGGCCAAATCCGGACGAAAACGAGGAAACGGGGGCGCGACTGGGCCGAATTTCGCCGTCCGGATGGGAAAAACGTCGCTCGGGGGCCTCGTCGGGGGCACGAGTGGAGATGCTCTAAGAGGTTTGTTAGTAACAAGCCCAATACCAGCTTGAGTTTCAAGCCAAGGTACAACAACAACAACAACAACAACAACAACAACAACAACAACAACAACAACAACAACAACAACAACAACAACAACAACAACAACAACAACAACAACAACAACAACAACAACAACAACAACAACAACAACAACAACAACAACAACAACAACAACAACAACAACAACAACAACAACAACAACAACAACAACAACAACAACAACAACAACAACAACAACAACAACAACAACAACAACAACAACAACAACAACAACAACAACAACAACAACAACAACAACAACAACAACAACAACAACAACAACAACAACAACAACAACAACAACAACAACAACAACAACAACAACAACAACAACAACAACAACAACAACAACAACAACAACAACAACAACAACAACAACAACAACAACAACAACAACAACAACAACAACAACAACAACAACAACAACAACAACAACAACAACAACAACAACAACAACAACAACAACAACAACAACAACAACAACAACAACAACAACAACAACAACAACAACAACAACAATAACAACAACAACAGCAACTACTACAATAGTAGGAGGAACCAAGCGTTTCAGACTGCCAATCCAATGGTTTGCCGAAGCTGTGGACTTCCAGGGCATTTTGCCAAGGATTGCAAGAAGCCAAGGATTATATGCTTTGGTTGTCGCCAGGAGGGGCACATGCTGAAGGACTGCCCCAAGAGAAATACTGGAGGAGGTCAGTCAGGAGGAGGAGGAAGCCGAGGAGGGAACTGGAAGAACAAGAAACCCTTCGGCAAGTTGAACTGCACCAGCCTGGAGGAGGTGGTCAACTCCGATCAGGCGGTGATAGGTACGCTCCAGATACTCACTCATCCTGGCAAAGTACTTTTTGATACTGGTGCAACTACATCATTCATTTCTCAGCAATTCATCATCAAACATGGGATTAGTTGCACTAAGTTAGATACACCCATAACTATACTTTCCGCGGGGGGAACGATAGTAGTAACCCATACCAAGCAAAAACAAGTCATCATGATCAATAAGTGCGCGTTTGACGCAGACATGTTCATTTTACCGATGAAGGACATTGATGTCATTCTTGGTATGAACTGGTTAGAAGCTAACGGAGCATTGATCGACTGTGTGAACAAGACCGTGTCTTTGAAAAGCCCTGATGGAAGTAGAATGAAATACCAAGGAGACAAGCATACACAGATCGAAGTCGAGCTACAGCTGAACAGCATGAAGGAGGTGAGGTTGGAGGATATACCTGTAGTGAATGAATTTTAGGATGTGTTTCCTAAGGAATTACCTGGAATGCCACCAGATAGGGAGATAGAATTCACTATCGACCTAATTCCAGGAACAGCTCCGATTGCTAAAGCACCATATAAGATGGGGCCTAAGGAGTTGAAAGAACTTAAGGAGCAATTGGATGACTTGGAACAAAAAGGATTCATACAAGAAAGTGTTTCACCATGGGGATCACCTGTGATCTTCGTAGATAAAAGAGATGGAGGTAGAAGGATGTGCGGAGACTACAGGAATTTGAACAATGTCACAATCAAGAACAAGTATCCACTTCCAAGAATACAAGATTTATTCGATCAAGTTAGAGGCGCGGGAGTCTTCTCCAAAATTGATCTAAGATCCGGTTATCATCAGATTAAGATCAAGAAGGAAGATGTTCCGAAAACAGCCTTTGTCTCAAGGTATGGACATCATGAATACCTTGTAGTGCCTTTTGGATTAACCAATGCCCCAGCAATTTTCATGAATCTCATGAATAAGATCTTCATGCCATATCTAGACAAGTTTGTCATCGTATTCATTGATGATATCTTGATCTATTCCAAAGACAAAGCCGAACATGCTGAACATCTGAGGTTAGTGTTGCAAACACTAAGAGAACATCAACTCTATGCCAAATTCAGCAAGTGTGAATTTTGGCTAGATCAAGTGGAATTTCTTGGTCATGTCATTAGTAAAGATGGAATAGCTGTTAACCCGAGCAAGGTAGCAGCAGTTCTAGAATGGGAAGCACCCAAGACTCGTCAAGGAAATCCGAGGATTCCTAGGAATGGCAGGATATTATCGGAGATTCATTGAAGGATTCTCCAAGATAGCAGGACCAATGACGAAGCTGTTAAGAAAGAACACACCATTCGTGTGGTCAGAGGAGTGTGAGAAGAGTTTTCAAACTCTGAAAGAGAAACTCACCACAGCACCGGTGTTAGCAGTTCCTGAAGTTGGCAAGGATTACACCGTGTACTGTGACGCATCCAAGCATGGATTGGGTTGCGTACTTATGCAAGATCGGAAAGTGATATCTTATGGATCGAGGCAACTCAGACCTCATGAAGTGAACTATCCAACACATGATTTAGAATTAGCAGCGGTTGTATTTGCACTTAAAACATGGAGACATTTTTTCTATGGAGCCAAGTGTGAACTCTATACAGATCATAAGAGTCTCAAATACTTCTTCACTCAGAAGGAACTCAATATGAGGCAGAAAAGATGGCTTGAACTGATCAAGGATTATGATTTGACCATCAATTATACTCCAGGAAAGGCCAATGTTGTAGCAGATGCCTTAAGTAGGAAGAGCACTGGCGGAGTGGAACAAGAGTTATCACCGGAGTTGAGGAAGGAATTAAGTCAAGCCCAGATACAACTTTGGGAGAAGGAAGCTCATGAAGGACTATCGGCTTTGCAAGTAGCCGATGAGCTAAATGTTAACCTGAAGAATGAGATAATGATGGGTCAGTTGGACGATCCATTCATCGTAGAGGAGATGAGAAGGATAGATGAGGGAAGACCATCAGAATTTCACCGAGGAGAATCAGGATCACTATGGTTTCAAAAGAGGATTTGCGTTCCGGATATTGCTGAGATCAAGGAGGTAATACTCCGGGAAGCCCACCAAACACCATACTCCATACATCCGGGAAGTACCAAGATGTACATGGATCTCAAGGAGTTATTCTGATGGAATAATATGAAGAGAGAAATAGCACAATACGTGGCGGAATGCCATACCTGCCAGAGAGTGAAGGCTGAACACCAGAGTCCGGCGGGAAAGTTACAACCTTTACCCATTCCAGAATGGAAATGGGAGGAGATAGGAATGGATTTCATCACCGGACTACCCATACCAATAAAAAGAAGGACATGATATGGGTAATCGTGGACCGGTTGACGAAAAGTGCATACTTCTTAGCAGTAAACCAGCAAGATAAAGGAGAGAAACTCATCGATCTTTACATCAAAGAGATCGTGAGTAAACATGGAGTGCCCAAGAAGATCGTGTCGGATCAAGGATCCATGTTCACGTCAGCATTTTGGAGGCAACTACACGAAGCTTTAGGATCCAAGTTGGACTATAGTACCGCCTATCATCCTCAGACCGGTGGACAAACAGAAAGAACTAATCAGATCCTAGAGGATATGCTTAGGGCTTGTGCCCTAGACTTCGGAGGATCATGGGAGGAGCACTTGCCACTAGCAGAGTTTTCATACAATAATAGCTATCAAAGCAGCATCAAGATGGCACCGTTCGAAGCTCTGTATGGAAGGAAGTGTATATCACCCATATGTTGGTATGAAGCTCGAGCAAGCAAAGAGTTCAATCCTGATTATGTCAAGGAAAAGCAACAAATCATCGACATTATAAGAGACTAGGAAAATTGCCCGTGCGTTGCTACGGATTAATTTGAGCCGTTCCTGAGCCTCCTTTAGCATCTTGTTTCGTTCTTCAAAAGGTCATCGTGCTATTTTTCGTTATGTGACCCTTAGCCTTGGATGCACGAGTAGATAGACATGTCAGACAACCGGGAAGTGCATGATATGCCCGAGATGCATGTGTTCCCGAAGGTGACATATGCAATGTAGTATTCACAAGTCACAACCAAATTCATTGGGACACTGTCATCTTATGAATCTGAAAACAAACCTGAAAACATGTTCGAGACATTGCAATCATGTGAAATTTTAAGCACTGATATATTACAACATAAATTCTGAAAGCATGAAAAAAGCACATATTAATTTAGAGCGGAGGAATAATAGAGAAAAGTGTAGCATATCTGTAATAATGTCCATTACTTTGGAACGTTTGATCTTCCAAATGCTAAATGGTTGAAGACTTGAAGTGCATAAATAAATAATATAATGACTGAAGACTATCTTCTTTTGCTATTTGTGAGGTCTCTCCGTTCATGCCTACAACTCGTACTGAGAGCAAATATACATAATTTCTGCCAATTCAACATCGACAAAAACCAGGAAGCTGCCCCCGTGCCTGTTGAATGACGGGTGCAGTAGACAAAACCGAAGAGATCGTGATCGGCTTGAGGTCAAGCCGGGACTCTAGAGTTGGGAACATACTGAGAGCAAACATGTATATACGAAGTTTCTTCCTTCTGACACCGGCGCGCCGTCCTCGCCTTCGAATTCAAGAAGGTCATGCATCCATCCCTGATGTCCAATCAGAGCAAGTCATATGCTAATATGCTATATATGTCCAGTGCAACAATGTTGCTCTGCAGTATCATGGCACAAAACAGCCGGCATGCATGGCCAAGCAGCTCCGCGCGGATTGCCATCACGGCGGTACCACTGACGGAGGGCCGATTCATGCAAGAGCATGTGTAGGACTGTAAGGTATGATTTTGCCCACGTACGCCTGGCAGTAGTCGCTCCTCCTTTCGTTCAACCGCATTGCGTACGACCCACTGGCCTAGGACGCACTCCATTTGTGTATTCGTGTCCACTTACACACCATCACGGTTGCATGCTCAACGAGCTCCGCGTGTCCGGCACACGCCGAGCAGCCACTTCCACACGGTGGCGTCCAACTTGGCCTAGAAGGTCGACCATGCACTTGTTATGGTCCAGCCCGGGCACGATGTGGTGATCGACCTGCATCGACGTGAAGTGAGGGCTGCCGGCGTCGACCAGGTCGTTGTGGCTGCACGCGGGCGCATCCAGACGGAACGATCGTGTCGTATACATGCAGAGACTCCTTGCCCGTCCGTCCTGTGAGCCTACCCGAGATCAGGGCGCTATCCATGTGAGACGGGATCTCGCGCGTGCGCTGGGCGCTGGCCTGGGTCGGGGGACCTCCGGCAGGGACGGCAGAGCTGAGAGATGAGTTCGAGTTCGACATGCATGAGCGGCGCGGAGGCACGCCTGGAACTGGCCGCCCGTCATCTACCGCCGCCATACACCGCAATAGAGATTGTGGCCTCGTGGGGAGCTGAGCCGGCAAGCTCTGGCCGGCGTCACCGCGACGATGCGATCCAAGGACGAAGGACTGGGCGGCCGTTCCTCCTGCGCCTGGTAGACCTCACCTCACGCACCACAGACAGGCGGCCAGCAGGCCACGACGTTGGAACGTCGGATCGGGCGAGCTTCAAAAGGTGCCCCCGCGCAGCGCTGTAGACGCCCGGCCAATGGACGAAGATCTGCAGCAACGCGTGGGTTAGGGCAGGCATCGGGTAGTTTTCCTGGTGGTGGATCTCTCGTCTCCTAAACTCACGTGTATATATAGAGAACCAGGGGCGGGAGGAAGGAAACCTATACCCGATCGATACGGTCATAACTCATATATTGACGAGACTACGTGGATGGCCAAACAGAACGAAGGAACCAGGAGTTTTCTCCTCGTACGGCTCCTGCGGCGAACGATGTGATTGGGCTAAGGCAAGTCGAGGCGATAGACTCGACGGGCTATGGGTAACCACGAAAAATACCTTCGCCACGGTCAACTTAAGAAGACGTATTAAGGTTGGACGAAAGCGCATATAAGACGGACCAAACCACGGAAACGTTAGCTCCTTTATTATTAGGTATAGATAGGTTGAAGATAGCTCAAAGTCGGCAAAAGAGTTATGCCGATCAGAAGAGAAGAACATGGGAGCCACAAGTTGGAGACATGGTATATCTCAAGGTGAGCCCGATGAAAGGACTTCAGAGGTTTGGAGTAAAAGGAAAGCTAAGCCCTAGGTACATCGGACCTTTCAAGATTCTGAGTCAAAACCGAGGGTTAGCCTTTGAATTGGAACTACCGGGAAGGTTATCTCAGGTTCACAACGTATTCCATGTATCGCAACTCAGAAAGTGTTTAAAGACCCCAGATGAACCAGTATCACATGAAGAGCTCGAGTTACAACCAGATTTGACCTACATCGAGAAGCCAGCGAAGATTCTCGAGGAGAACTGGAAACAACTCAGGAATCGAGCTATAAAATACTGCAAGATACAATGGAAGCATCATCCCGAGAGGGAAGCCACCTAGGAAAAGGAGGAAGACCTGAGGAAAACATACCCCGAACTCTTCAGGTATTACAACCACAACTTCGGGACGAAGTTTTCTTTAAGGGGGAAAGGCTGTAATGTCCCAGGTTTAGAGACGATCGAGGGGTAGATTTCAGAAAGGGATGTGCATTGCATCGTAAACTACGGGAAAATTTCGCGCTTTTAAAACAAAACTGCATCGAAGGGGAACAGGTTTCTCTCTCGACACCTTACAGGGTTAGGGTTTCGAGAGTGCGATGAACTTGTTCTTACTTAACTAGATTAGGGTTTTGAGAAGAGAGAAGAGAAGATGCATCACAATCTTAAGTTGCATGATTGAATTCTAAATTAAGTTGTATGATTGAATTCAAACCAAATTTGAATTTGAATTTCAAATTCAAACATCAAATGGTTATCACATAATTCAAACTTGAGATGATTTAATAAACAATTATCATTAATCAAGATTATAAGTAATACAACAATTATACAAAGCTCATTAAGGAAAACTTGGAGCTTTATTGATAATCACACATGATACATTGTCATTTACAATATTCAGAATTGAATTATAAAATATTACAACACATTACATGAATTGAATAAAAGGAAAAAGAAATAGGAAAATTACAAGTCAATTAAATGTCCTAAACTACATTGTTGATCATCATGTAATTCTTGCTCAAGAAGATCTTGATCTTCATCTTGATCATCACATTGTCCCTGCACACACACACAAAGACCAAACAAGGATTAAGCCAAGTGGCAAAGCCACTTGGCAGGTTAGCAAGAAAAGTGAAAATGAGAGGATATGACCATGATCAGCCGAGCTGATCCACTCCACCAGACCAAGTACCAAGCACGCACACACACACAGGCAGCTCACTAGCTAGTGTGCATGCCTCACAGCACACAAGCCTGGGAGAGTCACCAAAAAGGACCAGGCCTTGCTGTCGACCAGAGAAGCAGAGGAGAGACATACATAAGCTGTTCATAGCCAAACCCTAATCATTCCATCGACAAGGAGCATCAGGGTAAGAACAGCAAGAACACATCAAGAACAACAAGAACAGTGAACAAGCAAGAGCTGCTCCACCTATTCCAGCAACCACCAGAAACCAACCAAGATTCACAAGCTTGCAAGGAGGAGCAGGGCAAGCAAACCAAATCAACCAGAAGCAATCCTCTACACCAACTCATACTAGGAGCTGGAGTGAGGTATACACTGATGAACATGAGCAAGCCAAAGTTTTGCTCATAAAACAAGCATATGCATAATCACAGCAACAGAAAAGGGTAGAAACCCTGTGTGAGTCATCATATGGCTAACAGCCAATTGGTGCAAGTAAAAAAGAGAGAAACCAATAGGAAGTCACCCTGGGAACATTGATTATGCCAACACAATGGCATAATCAAAGATATCCAGCAAGGAAATGATCCTATATAGCTAGCCAGAATTACTTAGCACCTATGACCACTACACCATCAGACATGATAGACAAATTGTGTCTATTTTTGTTTGTCAACATCAAAAGCTACTGGCAATCCAACAAAAGGATCACCCAGAAAGCATCTAGTGAGCCACAGCAAGCCAACAAGAGGGGAGCTACCTAGAAGCAGTATATGATTACTGCTAGGGTCACCTCAACCACTGAAACAGCCCAAACCATCAAGCCAAGCACTTGTATCATCACCCAGATGGGTTCAAAGAGGAGCTAGGGTCCCCAACTAACTGTTGGCATCCCTCTAGCTCAATCAAGATAACTGTAGAGTCATCACTCGCAAGCAGCTTCATCTCATTTATCCAATAAACAATGACAAGCTATACGGATAAATGAAATACATAAGTCACCAACGAATCTGGAACACTTGCGCATGATCCGGAGGATCACTCGCAAGCATCAACCGATGCTTGAGCAAGCACCAAGCACACACCAGCACATGTCTGTGACACACACACACATCACAGATTGAGCAGCAGTAAGGCACAGTAATGAGCACAGCAGCTTTTACAAGCAACTGATGATCACAAGATCATCAGAAGCTTGCTACAGCAAGCTAGAATCCATTCTAGTATCAACACATGGACAGATACTTAAATCAGCCACAGGACATGAACAAATGTATCACAGATAAGTAAATAAAAGCATTACAATTGTATCCAGAAGCACTCCATCAAGGGATGGAGCTGTCAAGTCAACAGCTAGGCTCAATTGAGCATGTCCATGAATATAAGCACAAGAGATAGCACACAGGAGCACTGGCACTTGCAAAAAAATGCAAGGATCATGCATCATGATCAAGCCAGGGGCAAGGAATTGCACACACAGGAGAGGCAGGAGTCATTTAGCAACAATAGGAGTAAATGAATTAAGCATAAGCATCACAGTATGCTCATGAGCAAGAGCTCATGAGCTACAACAAGTAAGATATAGAGAAGAACAGACACAGACACAGCAGCTAGGATCCATGGCAGCAGACACGGCAGCAGCATACGCATAGCAGTAGCACAAGCACAGCAGCTAGAATAATGGCGCAGGTAGGCAGCAGCAGTTAGCACATCAAGGCAGCACCAGGGCAGGCATGGCGCAAAGCACAGAGGCGCAGTAGCAGAAGCACAGCAAGGTGGATGCCAAGGCATCCAGAGAAAGGAGAGGAGGTAGAGAAGACAGGAGAGAAGGAGGCGACACACCTGGAGCAAAGCACCACGGCGCCACCGTGGCGGCACGGCGGCACAGCCTGGCCACGGCAGCGCCAAGCCATGGCCAAGCCAGGCTTTCGCCGAGCGCAGAGGCTCCAGCGCAAACACGGCGAGGCACACGGCCACGCCACGGCGCCTGGATCGACGGCGGGCGACGAAACGCCACGAATCACCACGGCCGTGTCGCAGAGGCGTTGGGGGCGAACGGTGGCGGCGATGAAACACAGATCGGCGCGGACCGATCGGTGCGCCGTCGTGCGGCCGTTCGATTGCGACCGATCTCGCCGGCGGGGATGGCCGGAGGTGGCCGGAAGAATTCGGCGACGGTGGAGGCGATTTTGGTGTCGCGGGAGCCCGAAAGGGGATTAGGGTTACGGAGAGGAGGAAGACGACGCGACTGGGTCGGTTGGACCGAGCCCAGTGGGCTGGTCCAACCTAACCAGCTCGACCACCTCACAGGTGGGCCCAAGGGGCAATTCAGTCTTTTCACAATTTCATTTAAAACCAGAAACTTAGAAATTAAATAGAAAATTGATAAGAGTTCTAAAAAATAATTAAAAATATGAAAACTACTCAGCATAAAATTCTCTATCATAATAAAATATAAAAATGAATTTTTGAATACAACTAAGATTAAATCCTAATTTGATGATTATAATAATCATTCAAATCACACTTTATATTTTCAATAATGGAAATAAGTCCATAAATTCTTTTGGACTTTAAAAACACCTTGACAACATTTCAAGGTAGTATATTACCCTAAACAGAGAATCCCTAAATTATTCTTAGTATTTACCTCTCACATAAAATGATAAGACACCGGAAGGAGGGAACAAACCCTAAAAATGGAAAGCATGCATAATTGCTTCTTTAACCATTGCCCTTATCGGACAATGATGCTATTTTTCAGCAACAGAGGACAAGGGTCAGTCCACACCATCCAACTGCAACACTTTGCGGTGTTCGAGACAAGTTCATCGCTTGCTCATTCTATTTGAGTATCTTTATCAAATTACTTGCAAAGTACTATGATTATCACTATTGCATAAAAACCAAAACCACTATTTTCATAACTATGAATATGACTATGTGGTGGGCAATGGAACCATGGATTGTGTTGATATGGTGGAGGTTCCATTGCAAGGGTTTATATCCATCTAGGATTAACAACAAATGTCGTCCAGTGATTCTTGTGCCGTAATACCCGTGTTAACCATAAGATCCAGAGTGGGACGGAGTAGTCAAAAGTGTTTCCACCTCTCGTTCATCAACGGATGCGCTCTACCGTAGACACTTGTATCTGTCAGGGCAAGCGGTTGGCTGGGGAAGCCTTAAGTCCCCACGGCATAGTCCGTAGACACTTGTCGCTCGAAGAACAAGCGGTTGGCTGGGAAGCCTTAAGTCCCCACGGTGTTGCGGTCTATGATGGGTTGCAGCTACCGGCGAAGGAGTTTGGTTAACGAGTCCCAAAGCTGTTGTCGTGGTCGGGAGTCCACCCGTGAGTGGGAATAATGGGACCGGCGAGGACCCGGGGTCGGGGCATGCAACAAAGGGTGGGTGTTCGAGGTAGCGGAGGAACATGATTGGCTAGACCTTATACCGGGCCTCACACCATAGGAAGTGTGGACGGGAGAGCTGCCGGTTGGCACCAAGGTTAAGATCTCTTATGGGTAAAGCAACACACCTCTGCGAGTGTAAAGAACCGTGACACTGTCACTCCCTGTTACGGGATATGGAGCTGCGAACACGGCCGGAAAGGAGCTCCATGAAGTTCTAGTAAACCGGTGAAGAGGCGACGGACATAGCTCTTTGAAATAAAAGCAATCTCTTGAAGAAATGTTTATCAAAACTTGCATTGGTATTAGACTTTACGGTCTAATATCGTAGCTAGTGCATTAAACACCTCTTATCTATAATGAACTTGTTGAGTACGCTCGTACTCATCCCACTCTTAAATCCCTTGCTTAGATTGTACGAATCGTACGGAGGAGGACTACGACAACCACTGAAGGAGCCGAGATCATCGGCTATGAAGAACCGAGACCTCTCTAGAGGTATTGAAGGCGTAGACTACCTCATAGTCTACGGAACCGGGAGAGGCTTCGGAGGAGATCAAGCCTAAACGTATCGAGTAGAAGTAGTAGCCGAGCAGCGTAAACTCTTAATACTTAGCTGCTCGAAGAAATAAATGTATAACTTAATGAGACTTCTATATTGTAAGTTAAGTTGGGTTCGCCTCGAACCCGGGATTATTCCTCTTAGGACCCAAGAGGAGCTCAGGGACGATATGTGTAATATGCTTGTAATATTAAATGAATGAGTTATGGACCTGCTATGTTCTGTTGTACTACTCTGAGGGATGTAATATTTGCGAAATGGTACTTCGTGAATGTTATGTCAACGACTGGCATACTACAACATGCAGTGGTATGCAGGGTCACCACACTGGAGGACGTTATCGCGGAGTACAAGGGGAAACTAGAGGCCGCGACAGAGGCGCGGGACGCCGCACGGGGGGCCGCCGCAGCTCTGCGAGAGGAGGTCGCGGCCTTGAAGCTGCAACACGCCAAGGAGTTGGCCGCGGAGAAGGAGGCGTCCGAGGGCACCGTCCTGGCGGTGCAGGCCGAGAAGACGAGCTTCGAGGCATTTGTCCGCGAGATGTCGCGGCAGCTCCTTGGTAAGTTCCAGCATTCCTCTGTTGTTTTTTGTTGTTTGCCGAACGGGCGAGTCCGCTTAAGGGGGCTGGTCTCCGAGCGTAGCGAGTTGGCCGCGGGGGCCAGTCCCCGAGCGTGGCGAGTCGGCCTCGGGGGCCAGTCCCCGAGCGTGGCGAGTCGGCCTCGGGGGCCAGTCCCCGAGCGTGGCGAGTCGGCCTCGGGGGCCATTCCCCGGGCGTGGCGAGTCGGCCTCGAGAGCGAGTTCTGACTTGGATTTCTTCTTATTGTTGGTTCCAGGTACAAGCGACTTCGTGGAGACGGCAACCCCGTGGGAGTGTCTGTCGACTGCGACCGCGCGCATTATCGCCTGCGCGGGGGAGATCCTGGCGGCGCTCCAGTACTTAAGTCCGCGGGAGGTGATTCTGCGGGACACGCCGTCAGTCTTCAAGGCCGTCTCCAACATTCCGGCTGTTGTCGACTGGCTTCGCCGCTCCTCTTGCCGCGTGGGTATCACCATGGCGCTGAGCATGGTGCTTGCCCACTACTCGGAGGGGTTTGACGTGGAGGAAGTCACGGCTGGCTTCCCTTCGGAGACTGGCGAGTTTGACGTCGCCGAGGTGCTGCGCTTGATGGAGGCAGTGCGTCCCTACGCCGACCGGGTGCTGGCGACCGCGGACTTGGAGACGCACATTGCCAGCCAGTCGGCGCCCGGGGATGCGGAGAAGGAAGCTGGCCAGGTGGATTTCCCTGCGGAGCGCCTGTTCCATGCCGCGGCTGCCAACTCCCTGTCCACTTACCCGGTCGTCCTGTATACCTCGAAGTTCCGCCATGGCGATGGCGGCGCCGAGCCGGTCGTAGAGGAGACCCCGGGGCCGTCCCAGTAAGGCCTTGTAAACCTGCAGACGATGCCATTTGAATTCCCGCGAGTATATGACTCGCGGATGTTAGTTGTAAATAATGTACTAGCTTTTGCTTAAGTATGACTTGGCGACCGCTTTTGAGATATGTGGACACGTTAGTAGTGCTTTTCTGTGTGATTTGGGTCCGACCCTCCATGGCCAACAGGCCAGTCGCCATGTGACCCCGATGAAGGCTATCGACTTGACTGTTTTCCTTGTCGAGCTGGGCGTCCCCAGTCGCAGTACGTAGTCATTGTAGTGCGAATAGCAGCCTCATGGGTGGAGTAGCGGGTTGGTTATAGTTGCGCTGTTTATATGTAGCGCGCCTCTCGTCGTGGCTCGGTGAGCCAGTCGCTTGGCGACTCCAAAGGGGGTTCTTGCGGGCGTTGTTCCTTGGCGAGCCGCGGGTCCGTTTTGCGGGGTCCCTGGTCGAAGTACTTAGCCATTCAAGTCACCAGCCTAAGGTAGAGGAGGGCATTGGTGTGATGTATAGCGTAGCACTAGACGATCGCCGTGGCCCGGGGGGCTGGTCGGGCATGCGACCCTGCTGTAGGTTCCAGTCGCCCTTTTCACCTGACGGCGTAAGGGGTGGGGGGTAACCGGGCCTGGTGTTGCGCCCGGGTAACCCATCATGCCCTTGTTAGCCCGGCTACTTGGCCGATCGTGGACTTTTCTCTTCCAGCAGCGGCGATCGAAGGTCTCCCAGTACCAAGTCGCGTGCCATGGCGATTGGGCCCGTGTTTACCGAGATGGGAGATGCAGTTATCTGGCGGCAGCGGAGAGGCGATCGGTGTTGGAGATTGATGCAATCGGCGATTTTGATTAATCCATGAATTTGTGGGTTACACATTTTCCTTAGGTGTAAAACCGTCGGAGGAGATTGACATTCCAGGGGCGCTCCACCTCTCGGGTGAGTGGTTCGCCTTTGTCGTCCTTGCGGACGTCAGTGAGGTAGTAGGAGTCGTTGCCGAATACGCGGCTGATGGCGAAAGGTCCTTTCCATGGGGGGACAGCTTGTGCATGCCTTTCTTGTCTTGGATTAGCCGGAGCACGAGATCCCCGACTTGGAAGGAGCGACTCCGAACGCGACGGCTGTGGTAGCGGCGGAGATCTTGCTGGTAGATGGCGGTCCTGGAGAGTGCGAGGTCCCTGGCCTCGTCGAGGAGGTCAATGTCGTCTTGGCGAGCGCGCTCGTTGTCTTCTTCGGCGTAGTTGGTGACCCGTGGCGAGTCGTAGGCGATGTCGGTGGGCATGACCGCCTCGGCACCGTACACCAGAAAGAAGGGGTGAAGCCGGTCGACCTGTTTGGTGTTGTGCGGATGCCCCATAACACGGAGGGGAGTTCTTCTGCCCAGCAACCGGCTGCGCGCTCCAGAGGCACCATCAGTCGCGGCTTGAGTCCGTGGAGGATGCTCTGGTTTGCTCTTTCCGCTTGGCCGTTCGACTCGGGGTGTGCGACCGATGCGAGATCGAGTCGGATGCCTTTGTCCTCGCAGAAATCGGCCATCTCTCCTCTGGCGAAATTTGTGCCGTTGTCGGTTATGATGCTGTGAGGGTAGCCATACCGGTAGATAAGCTCGCGTAGGAACTTGGTGGCTGTCTTTCCGTCGCACTTCTTGATGGGTTTTGCTTCTACCCATTTGGTGAATTTGTCCACCGCGACTAAGAGGTGAGTGTACCCGCCGGGGGCTGTTTTGAATTTCCCTACCATGTCCAGGCCCCACACGGCAAATGGCCTGGTGAGGGGGATGGTCTTCAGTGCTGATCCCAGCATGTGCGACTGGCTTGCGTACTTTTGGCACCCGGTGCACGAGCGGACGAGCGTGACTGCGTCTTCGTGGGTTGTTGGCCAATAGAAGCCGTGGCGGAAGGCTTTGGCGACGATTGAGCGCGCGCCTGCATGGTGGCCGCAGTCCCCTGCGTGGATGTCGCGCAGGATCTTGCGTCCTTCGTCAGCGCCGACGCACCGCTGGAATACCCCCGAGACGATGCGCTTGTATAACTCTTTGTTGATAATGGTGAAAGACTTACACCTGCGTACGATCGCTCGTGCCTCTGTTTCATCCATTGGCAGCACCTGGCGTTCGAGGTAGCTTATGTATGGCTCCGTCCAGTCGTCGCTGTCGGAGGCAAGTGCGACTAGGGTGGAGTCGGGCGCAGGAGGCTCGGCTATGTCCAGCTCGCGAGGTGTGCGCACCGAGGGGTGGCTGAGGATATCGAGGAAGACGCCTGGAGGAGGTTGGAGTCGCTTGGACCCGAGTCTGGCTAGCGCATCTGCTTCTTCATTCTTGCGCCTGTCGACCCACTCGACGACGTGGCCGGCGAAGCTGGCGCCGGCTTGGTCGACCGCGCGCTTGTACGCGATCATGTTGGCGTCGGTGGCGTCGCAGGTGCCGGAAGTCTGGCTGGCGACAAGGTCGGAATCGCCGAGACAGCGCAGCCGTGTTGCGCCCATCTCTTTTGCTACTCGCATGCCGTGTAGGAGCGCCTCATATTCGGCCATGTTGTTGGTGCAGGGCTCGAACCGGAGTTGCAGGACGTACTTCACGGTGTCGCCTTTTGGCGATGTGAGGACGACTCCTGCGCCTGCCCCCTCGAGGTTCTTGGAGCCGTCGAAGTGCAGTGTCCAATGCTTGAGGTCCGCGGGAGAGCTCGGTTGCTGGGCCTCTTCCCAGTCGGCGAGGAAGTCGGCGAGTGCCTGAGACTTGATGGCGTGGCGCGACTCGTACGTGATGTTGTGGACGCCGAGTTCGACTGCCCACTTGGCGATCCGGCCGGTTGCGTCGCGGTTACGGATAATGTCGGCGAGTGGTGTTGAGGCGACTACCTTGATGGGGTGCTCGTGGAAGTAGGGGCCAGTCGCCTCTGGGCCCTGAGGACTGCGTACACCAGCTTTTGATAGTGCGGGTACCGTTGCTTGGAGTCGATTAAGGCCTCGCTGATGTAGTAGACCGGGCGATGTATCAGCTGCTCTTTTCCTTCTTCCTTGCACTCGACGACCATGACCGCGCTTATCGCGCGATTCGACGCAGCGACGTACAGTAGCATAGTCTCTTGTGGCAGCGGGGGCCGCGAGGATAGGGGCATTCTGAAGGGCGTGTTGGAGCTCTTCCAGGGCCCGTTGCGCTTCTTCTGTCCACTTGAATGATTCCGACTTCTTGAGCAGGCGGTAGAGTGGCGTGGCCTTGTCACCGAGCCTGGGTATGAAGCGACTGAGGGCTGCGACCCGGCCGGCGAGTTTTTGTGCGTCAACCAGGCGGGTTGGCTGCTTGGTTCGCATGACCGCCAGTGTTTTCTCCCGGTTGGGCTCGATGCCGCGCTTGGAGACGACGTAACCGAGCAGCTGTCCTGAGGGGACCCCGAAGGTGCACTTCAGAGGGGCGAGCTTGATCTTGTATCGTCGTAAGTTGGCGAATATCTCGGCGAGGTCGGTGATGAGGTCGGCCTGGCGAGTCGACTTGACTACCACGTCGTCGATGTAGACGTGTACGTTGCGGCCGATTTGGCTCTCTATGCAGCTGTTCATGCATCGTTGGTATGTCGCTCCGGCGTTTTTGAGGCCGAAGGTCATGGATGTGTAGCAGTAGGCACCCAAGGGCGTGATGAATGCTGTCTTCTCTTGGTCTTCTTTGGCCATCTTTATTTGATTGTACCCGGAATAAGCGTCGAGGAAGCACAGCGACTCGGACCCGGCGACCGCGTCGATAATCTAGTCGATTCGCGGCAGGACGAATGGATCCTTGGGGCATGCGTGATTGAGGCTAGTGTAATCGATACACATACGCCATGTCTTGTTCTTCTTTAGCACTAGGACTGGGTTTGCCAGCCATTTGGGGTGCTTGATTTCAATGATGAAGCCGGCGGCGAGCAGCCGGTTCACTTCTTCGGCGATTGCGCGTCGTCGCTCTTCTCCTACGGGGCGCATTGCCTGCCTAACGGGGCGTGCGGAGGGGTTGACATGTAATTTGTGCTCAGCAAGTTCTCTCGGGACACCAGGCATGTCAGACGGTTTCCATGCAAAGATATCTCGATTCTCACGGAGGAACTTGATGAGCGCGCTTTCCTATTGGGCGGACAGGCCCGTCCCAATGGTAATTTGCCTACTTGAATCATCCTCTACAAGATCTACTTGGCGAGTGTCGGTTGTAGGCTTGAAAGTTGCTGCGGACGAGTCGAGCTCGGTCGGCTTCTCCAGGATAGCGGGGTCGTTGCGGTCGACTGGGTACTTGGCGAGCTCGGTGGAGTTGTCATGTTCGTCGGTGATGACGGCGTCGGCGAGCTTGGCGCTGACGTCCTCGCACTCCAGTGCCATCTCCGGGTCGCCGTGGACGGTGATGACGCCACGAGGCCCTGGCATCTTCATCATGTTGTAGGCGTAATGAGGTGCGGCCATGAACCGGGCGAACGCCTGACGGCCGAGCACGCAGTGATAGGAGCTGCGGAAGTTGACCACCTCGAATGTTATCCGCTCGGTGCGGTAGTTCACGGGTGTGCCGAAGGTGACTGGTAGCGTGACCTTGCCGATCGGGAAGGCCTTCCGCCCGGGGACGATGCCATGGAATGTGACCTTGGTGTTCTCAAGGCGTGAGTCTGGTAAGCCAAGTCGCTGGAAGGTTTCGTAGTACAGAATGTTGATGGAGCTTCTTCCGTCCATCAAGGTTTTCGGCAGCCAGTAGTCGGCTACCTTGGGCCTGACGACCAGCGCCACTCGGCCGGGGTACTCGATGCGGGGAGCGTGGTCTTCGCGACTCCAGGTGATGCTTTGCTCGGACCAGTTGAGCCACCGGGGCACGTCAAGGACGACCGCGTGTACTGCCACTGCCCTTGCGAGGACCTTCCTGTCCCGACAATCACCGACCCCGGTGAAGGTGTGGAGCGAGCCAGCACTGCGACCGAACCCTTCTCCCTTGTGCTGATCTGGGTCCTTGGCGTGGTCTTTGTGCTGATTGCCGCCGTCGTTTTCCTTGGCGCGGCGGGCCTTCTCTATCTACTTCAGGGAGTAGCAGTTTCCCGTCGTGTGTGTTGAGGGCTTGCCCTCCCTGCTGTGGTAGATGCACGGGGCATCCAGGAGGCTGCGGGCATCGAAGCGCTTAGGCTGAGGCCAGTCCTCCCGCGGCGCACGGTTGTCGCGTCGGAAGGATTTAGGCCCGCGCTGCTCGTAGTCGGCGTTGGCGACGAGCTCGTTGTGTCCTCCGTCGGCGCGACGCTTGCCGTTGTTAGATCGGCCGCCGAATCGGTAGTCGCCGCGTCGAGACTCTGTGTGAACGGGGCGGCGATTGCGCCGCTGGCCGTACTCGTCGTCCGAGTCGACTGCAGGGTCTTCGTCGGCGTAGCGGGTGGCGATGTCGAAGAGCTCGGAGATTGAGATGTTATCTCTGCTGACGCGGCAGAGCTTGGCGCTTAGCGGTTCGTACCGGCAGCACCGCCGGAAGCAGTAGATCGCCGTGTTCGGTGCTAATGCCGTTGGAGGTCGTCCAAATATCTTGCCAGCGCTGCACCCACCGACGAGTCGACTCGCGCGGGCCCTGGACTCAGCGATCCATGTCTTCTATAGTTGTTGCGCGAGTGTACGCGCTGGCGAAGTGCTGGATAAATGCGGCGCGGGCTTCTTCCCAAGAATCGATGCTGTTGGCGGTGAGGGTGTTGAACCAGTGGCGGTTTACGCCGTCCATCATGAGAGGCAGGTAGCGTGCCGCGAGTAACTCAGAATGGCCTTGGATGCCCATTGCCATGGCGTACAAATCGATCCAAACCGTGGGGTCGATGTGTGTATCGTACTTCTCGATGTCGCGGGGCCCCTTAAACCCAGCAGGGTACGGCTCGCCTCTGATCATTGGCCCGAAGCAGGCGGGGCCAACTCGAGTGAACGCGCTTTCGCGCGGGGCTTCATCAGCGTAGCGGTCATTCAGCCGGTTTCGCGCCCGCCATTCTTGATCGTTGACGATGTGGGTGCGCGCATCAACAGGTTGCCCATTTGCGGTGACCATCACTCGCGCGGGGTGCGGCT
The DNA here is from genome assembly GCF_022539505.1 of Lolium rigidum. NCBI lineage: Eukaryota > Viridiplantae > Streptophyta > Magnoliopsida > Poales > Poaceae > Lolium > Lolium rigidum. Next base: position 254,978,943 of record NC_061509.1, on the reverse strand, counting down.
CGATTCGGTTTTTGGTCGAGTGGGCCCCACGCGGTGCTGGCGGCGGACAATTGTTGGCGTTGGCGACTGCGCGGTTTGCCGCGCCGGAGGACGCCGCGCGACTGGCGGACGTGCGCGAATAGAGTCGCCCTTGCGAGTCGGCGGCGGCGTGTTGCTGCTCCAACGCCTTGGCGACCAGGGCCTTGGCGTGCTGGACGAGGATCGCGCCGTCTCGTTTCGGGGAGTCTCGCAAGAACGGCTTGGGCGGCCGCGACATTGTCAGCTGGAGATGAGTGTAGTGGCAGGCCATTAGCGTCAACTTCCGCCCGAGGAACTTCGGGTGGTGGTGGTGGTGGTGGCGGTGCTCCATGCGCCGCCCTATCGGCGACGGCCCGACTTCCTTCCGGGGCGTCGGGGTTCTGGACTCGGGCGATCCGAACTTCTCCGTCCGGATCGTCAAAGTTGAGACGCGCGCTGGGGAAGTCGTGTGCATGGGCACGCTCCATGCGCAGGCGATTGCGCTGCTGGCGATAGTGGGACACGGCTCTCACTTCGTCTTGCTCGAGGCGAAATTTCTGCCGTTCGGCGAGCTCCTTCTTCCTCTGCTCTTCGAGGGCCGCCCGGTGCGCCTCGATCTCGGTCGCGGTGGCGGTTGCAGGGAGAGGGGTGGTGAAGGCGTCAATCGGAGGCTCCTCCTCGCCTCCTGCCATGAAGACGGCGGTTGGGTAGCGGTAACGTGGGGCCTCGACGGAGTCCGAAGCGGAATCGCCGCCGAAGAGGGAGAGGACGGAGTCATCCTCGAAGTCGCTTGGGTGAGAGACCAAGGAGATGGAGTCTTTAAACGACGCCGTGGCGATGGAGCCGGCGGTCGGGGACACAGCGGTGGACCCGGCGACTGATGCCGTGGCGGTTGGATCGGCGTCGAACGCCGCGACGCCGGAGTCGGCGGCTGAGGTTGCAGCGACGGAGTTGGCGGCTGACGCCGTGATAATGGGATCGGCGATCGGCGCCACGGCCGCCGAGTCGGCGTCATCCTCCAGGGCCGACTCGGCCTCCGCGTACACCTCGCCGGTGACTGTGCGAGTGGCGGTGAGGAGTTGGCCCGGCGCTAAGGGGTCGTGCGATCGGCCGGGGCGGGGCTCGGTGGGACCGCTGACGCCGGCGAGCCCAACAAAGAGGTTGATCGAGCCGATCGGCACCATCCAGGCGTGCTTGAGGGGTGACGAGGCGGGCCGGTAGGTGCTTGGCTGGATGTGGAATAAGCTGCCGGTGGCGATCATCCTGCCGGAAGCGACCGGCCGCCGCACTGGCGAATAGGGCCTCGCCGCAGCTCGGAGGCTTGATGTCCCATGCCCCACGGTGGGCGCCACGCGTCGTGGGTATGACCACGGCGAGATGCTACAGGGGTAGCACTTCGTTGATGCGGGGGCAAGGGAACATTGCCATCTGCGGGTCGAGGTGCAAGGGACGCAAGGTTTTACCCGGGTTCGGCCCTCCGGAGAGTAAAAGACCTACGTCCTGCTAGATCGTATTGCTCGGTGGAGAATTACAATGGGGGGGGGCTCAGTCGGCGATGAGCCAAGAGCTTACAAGGGAGATCGGATCTCGGATGTTGTGTCCCTCTAGGGTTTAGCCCGGGGGTTTATATATCCACCCCCGGTCTAGGGTTACAAGGAGATAACTCCGAATTATATCAGTTGCTACTAATCCGGGATACATCACCCTTCTACAAGTAATCTTCTTATCCGGCCGTACGGATCTCCTCCTTGGGGCTCCGGCCCAGTCGCCTCCGGGTCCAGTCGGCTAGGCGACTGGCAGTCTTCCTGGGCCTTCGTCCTTGTGGCGAGTGGGACTGGCGACCCACCCCCTATGGGCATATCCCCATCATGTTGCCAATACCTTTTTCCCCACCTGGATTTCCCCTTACATTTTGGATAGTCTGAAGACAGCTTTACATTATCCATTCTTTATGGAACTAATTATGCTGACTGCCTAGTCCAGGAATGATCCCATATTTAATGGTATTCCTCCATTTCTTCATAGATACAAAAAGAAGTTCAAGGATGAGCTAACTCTTTTGTTACATAAGGCTTCTAGGAAATCTTACAGTGGACTCAAATCTTGGGTTGAGAGGTTCAATGTTTTCTTTTTCTCATACTTTGGGCTTATTGCCTCTTAGATAGCCATCTGTTGCTTCTCTCTAGCAACTTGATTTTGTATATAACTTATTTAAAAGTTAATAAAAAAACCACAGTTATAAGCCTCAAAAAAGTATCCGGCGAGACACCTCGCACCTTGTAATCCTCTAGTTCTTACACCTCCCAAAGCAAAGCAGTAAATATCAAACACACAAGATGTAGGGCAGTTAGCCTCCGGACAGCCTAAACCTGGGTATATCTTTTAAATTTTTGCAGCTAGTTCGAGATTCAAAACATACTTGCCACCCCTCGCCAAATCTTTGAAAAGGGATACCAACACCTCTGATGTCAGTGTTCCCGCACACACCAGCAGGTTCACAACCATGTCCAATGGGTGCAAACAGAAAGACTATCGGCAATGTTTCATCAACATCTGTAAACTATCGTTGTGGCACTGATACGATCAACAAGTCTATCCACCCATCGGACTCCCCGGCGAAACGTGTCAGCACCAAGCAGGAATTTTGCCACAGATGCAATCAATTTTATCAAAACAATTCACACTTTCTACAGTTTTCTTTGTACATCATGGACAGAAGCCAGCGTAGTGGACAATCCACGACCGTTCAGCATCCAGCAACAATTGTTGCTTCAGAACTGCATAGGCTATCAACTTACCTTTCTACCCTACAACGAATCTGCTCTACAAACTAACAATACAACATCGCTGAAGGGGTGTAACCCCATAAAAAAACTGGGGATCAACGAGTTTTCATGGCAACCTGGACCACACCTCTCTCTCGGACAGGCTGTGGATCACGAGGCCTTGAGCAGAAACTGCACTGATGGATGCTGATGAAGACATTCCGGAAGCTCCACATCAGCATAGTCTGTTGCTGGGATGGCCATCGATAAATCCTCGGTGGAAAATGGTATACTGTACAAAGAAAGCATCACATACAAGTGTAAATTCAATTAAGCATGCTCCGAACTAAGCAAATATATTGCTACACTTCAAATACTATGAAAGCACCATATCCACCATCTGCCAAACAGTATTGCTGACAAGAAACTGCAGCTACCTTAAATCATCATCCAGCAAAAAGGAATTTGACACGAGGTTTGCAGTATCTTTGTTGACCATTTCCCGCATTGCAGATACAACCTGTAAAATAATAATAATTTCAGAACTAGTAACACAAAATAAATAAAAAAGATCCAGAAGATGGAAGCTACAAAAGCTAAAAAGGCATACCGCTTCTGATATTCCCTGAGTATTGTATTTGTCGTCCCAGTACATCGAGCAGATCCTGTAGATTTGCCTAATACTCAAAGACTACATGCAAAGGGGGGGTTAGTTATATATTCTGCAGTAAAATGATGACCAACTGCAAACTGAAGTTATACACATAGCCTTACCGGGCAAAGATCTTGGCTGATCTCTTCAAGCGTCTTCTTCCTTTTTTGGTGTATAACCTACATTATAAGTATTGAGAAATTGCTCCAAGGTATAGAGGATGCAGCAGAAGAAAAAACAGAGAAAACGCAGCTTGCACAAGAAATTACCAAAAAACCAACAGCTTGTCTGATATAATTAAGCTCATGCCAAGATGTTCCTGCAAACTGAAAGTACAATGGATAATAAAAATGTGAACAGAACAAAACTAACACACAGGAAATGGTGATGTGCAGGTGTTTGTTTTCTAAAACACGAGATACAGCTGGAAACATGGAAGAAACATTGGAAATGAAACAAGCTGAACCACATTATCAGGGTTTCCAATTGTGCATTCCTGAACTGTATACCAGCCTGACAAGTAAAACGCAGTACTGGCACTTACCTCCTCCGTAACATCAGTAATCCATTTCTCTAGCGAAGACAGACCAGCTTTAACATACTCTCCATTCGAGAATGTACAACATTCACGCCGAAGAAGAAGACTGATGAAACAAAAAAGAATGTTAGTATCACTGTGAAAGTGAATTGGTATCTCATTATTCCGCTTGTGCTTCTATGTTTATCTGCACCATAATAAAAAAGCATTTTCTGAAGTGTCAGTGTCCCCATCACCTACAAGTTAACCCATAGAATCCGATTTCTTCAGCGACAAAACAGACCCTTTCCTCAACCAAGAATTACAGCTAAATGATCTATTTACAAATTAAGAAAACATTATTTTATTATTCACTGAAGAGTTACATTGTTTGTTACTCCCTCCGTTCCAAATTAGTTGACGCAAATTCGTCTAGATTCGCATGTATCTACACACTAAAACACATTTAGATACATGTGAATCTAGAAAAATCTAAGTCAACTAATTTGGAACGGAGGGAGTAATAATATTAAGGTATTTCCGGTTATTTGTTCGAACACATGGAACTGGCAAAAATGTCTGTCGTTTGCATGTTCTTAGCACACAGATACCAATTATACAATTTCTACAAACAAGAAACTACCTGTTGAAAAGTTGTATATTGATGAAAGAGAATAGCTGAGTGATAAGTTTACGTATGAAGAAGGACGGCACCTGCAGCAGAAACAGCTAAGGTTATTAGAATCGCTTGGACAAAATTATCAACTTGTTCATAATGAAGCTGGCAAAAGATGTAGATGAGCTAAAATAGGGTGAGCTAAATGAAAAGCTTACATAATTTTCACGTAAAGTGTCCATAAGCAAGTTTAGAAAATTGACAATGTTGTCCCAGTGGGAGTTTGATGGCTGTTGTGCACCAACCCCTGGTGATTTGGAAGCTTTTCCAGCTTGTGCTCGTGTTGACTTTGGAGCCTGGCATGCAATTTTCCAGAGGTTACAAAATGATCCACTTGTGCAATGCAGTTGAATGTAACAAAAATTCAAAGGAGATAAGGTATACCTGAATGCAGACACTAAGAAGAGGCGATATTTCCTTTTTTAGATTATCCCTGAGCTGCCCGAATATCTTTTCAACACATGCGGTCAACTGCTGTTTGAACAGTATCGCCGGATACCTAGCATCCACCTGTGCCAGAGTATCACCACGCCCTACAAGCTATGAAGGCAATCTCAGTGTCAGGCAGAAAGCTATATCATTGGTTTTCCCTTGTACAGAGATTCGCACAAAAACTACAAACAATAACTAGATTAATAATACTCCCTCCGTCCCAAAATAACTTGCTCCATTTTGTCTAGATACGGATGCATATAGACACATTTTAGTTATAGATACATCTGTATTTAGAAAAAAGTTGAGCTAGTTATTTTGGGACAGTGGGAGTAGTATTTAGAAAAAGCTATATACAATGTTTATAGCTTTGTTGTTATACAGCACTTGCTATCTATGTATCCACGCATAATTTTAAGACAGTATAGCCATAATTCAGCCATACAGTACAGCGGAAGAATGTTATTTTAGAAAGTGTGTGATGTTTACTTTTCTCTTCTTTCTCAATAGCTATATGTGAACTTTCCCTTAGAAACGGAGCACAAGCACATGCGAGTATAAAATGGATGTCATAGAGCAAAATACACCAGCTAACATCCAGTTCTAGAAGGGTCTTCAGAAATATACTAAACTGCATTTATTACTGGCAGGGAAAATAACTGGCAAGCTGGGTTCCTTACTTGGCCTATCCTCCCACCAAGCCCTACAGATCCAGCAGAGCGGCGAGAAGGTGTACCAAAAAATCCATTTGACCGCAGATTCTTCTGCAGAAGGCATAGCAGTGCAGAAGTATTGGACAGCCAATAAGGTAGTCTACCATCTGCTTCCTTTGCCTGGAATACAAACATACATGAAAAAACCAAACTTATTGACTTCCACAAATGAAATTTTGTGGGGTGAACAACAAAACAAATGGGCTTTAAATGAATTTACCTTGAGAACACCATTTATGGCTTCAATTACATGGTCAAAAATCGCAGTCCTCTCTGATTCAAAAGCACGCCAGTGTAGAAGGCATTTATAGATGATACATGCAGCAACTGGTTTGCCATCCTTGAACCCTAAATTTTCTTTTATGCATCTTGATAAGATCTCATGGTTTCCCTGCATGAAACAATACAATACCATCATTAAGATACCACAGAAATAAATTCTTGACAGAATACCAAAGAATCACGAACAATCTATTAAAAATCTCTCTGAAGGCATCGACTGATCTCTATACAGAAAAATAATGTCAGCTTAGGAGCAATGAACTCACCTCATGCCTTTCAACAGGCAACTTTTGTCTCCTCGTCCCAGTACTATGTGGAATAGCAGCCAGATGTTTTGTAGATGTTGGGGTTTCCTACAATTTTAGTTTTCACAGTTTTAAGCAGTTAGATAAGAATAAAACACTCCAGTATCCAACTTGAACCAAAAGAGCTTACAAATATATGCTTCTGCTCGCTGTTCGGAAGACCAATTGAAGCAGAAAACTTCTGTATTCAAATGAACAAGTCAGTTAACAAAGCAAAAAGTGCATTGCGGCAAGGTTAGTACTCAATCTTACAGCTACAAATATCACTTAGAAAAAATGTAAAGTGCTGGGACCAAAAAAACAGAAAATTTGAGTGGGTTATAGAAGGGAAGAACCTCAGACACTGTTTTTGGAGAAATGTTAAACGCCTTATTCCTTAGAACATGGTTTTCATTTTCCAAGTTCGTCAGTTTCTCCTGCAATCTGAAAGCAGGAATGCCAACTGTTAGATACTATGCTTAGAAAATGAAAGAGCAGTCAAAAACCACTAATGGACAATTCCAGCATCCTGCAGTCATTTGTATGAGGAACGGAAACATACTTTTCCAGATTTTCCTGGAGGTGGGTGCATTTCCCCTCCACATCTTTCAGTTTCTCCATTGTATCGTCGCTACTTTTACGAGCTGTGCTAAGTTCATTTTCCAATAACGAATTCTTCTCCGATAATGATTTGACTATGTTCTGTCAAAGCAACAAACAACTGCATTAGCAAAACTAAATAACTATGAGCGAAAACATGAAAGCTTAGCATCAGTCAACAAGTCCCAAAAAGTGTCACTATAATTCATTTTCAAAAAAGGTGATGACGCAACATAAAAGATCCAACAACAAATTACAATAGCTGTTCCATGAAAAAGTGTTATAAGGAACCATGATATGAAAAACAAATGAGTTAAGATCATGCAGAGATCTGCATTTATTACAGCAGTGCAAGGAGAGAAAAGAACGCTTAGAAGAAAACTAAAAGAGCACCTACAAGACTGAAGTATAAGGAAACCTGACATTTATTTCCAAACTTGAATATTTAGTAAATCAAATCTGACATCATAAAAAGATGAAGGAAAGAAACGACCATAAAAGTTGAAAACTAAAAATGGGGGCAAAACAAGCATACTTATGATAAAATAGTAAAAGGGAGAAGAGAAGCCTTCAAACCTTTAGATTAGAGTTCTGTTTTTCTTCTTCTGCTTTCAGAATCTTGTTACTGCGCAACATAGCTATCTCTTCCAAAGAATCATTCAATTGCCTCTGGAGAAGCAGATTTTTGTCATGTTCAGTTCGGGCAGATGATTTAGCTGCAGCACATTCTGCGCTTAATGTTTCTATTATTTTGTCCCGCTTTGATATTTCCACCAACTTTGTTTCCTCGCCAGCAGCCTACATTTGAAAATACATGCGTCAAGGAGCAAAAAAACACTATCATCAGAAACAGAATAAGGGGAAAATATCATAAACTCTGAAGTATGAACGCTGCAACACCTATGATTCTATTATATTAATATGGCGTCTAATGCAGGACAACAATGGCAGAAATATTCAGAGAAACATCTAACTGTGTTAAACTGGCAGGAACAATCACAACTATCTCAAATACACGACATGAAGGGTAGCAAGTTCAATATTAATAAATCACAATAAAATACAAAAGCAATACAGAGAAAAACATACCCGCATTCTTCTTTCCAAAGTAAGTCTTAAAGTAAGATCATCCAACTTTTTCTCAAGCTTATTCTTCGCTTCCCGGAGTGCACCAGCTTCATTTGCAGTCTAAAGAAGCAATCATAACATAAGAATACTCTAGATGCACACTAATCAAACAAAGATGACACACAAGCTGAGGAAGCATGAAGAGTAACACTGGCAACAGAAATCAAAGATAACATTAGATTAGGATGCTTTCTCTTTTAAGTAGATATGGTTGTTAGGATCAGCTCTAAACATTAAAGAGATCACGCACATCATTCATCACTAAGCAATGAGATAATCCTAATCACAAAAGGTGCTAGGCTCTTCCTCTTGTCTCTCCCTCTCAACCTCAGTGACGTAACCAGCCAAAGCCACACTTCCTCAAAGCCATACCCCTGTCTTCAGATGACCGGTTTAGACATGAAAATTCAACATGTATGCCTTATAGGCATGTGGAGGAAGAAATATTTTTTTAGACGACCCTCGCTTCTTTGACTTTACTCTGCCAAGATCTCAGCCATGTCTAACGCAGATTAAGCCACATAGCTGCTGCTTGTCACAGTGCTGGTAGGTGGTCTCCCCAACATGAGTTGACAACATGAAAGGAAATGGCAGAGATGCTCTTTGTTCTAAGAAAATAAATCATTTCAAAATACCTAAACTGGGTACCAGCAAATCATTGTCATTTTCAGCACTGCTAGAAAATGTGAATTGATTTTATTATGCATAAATAAAATAAAGAATTGCAACAGAAAAATACCATTCTGAGTTTCCTTAGCTCCTTTCTTGCAAGTTTTTGTCTCCAAGCACACTGAATTGCTATAGTAGCTTGCTTGTAATGCTGGAAAAGCATGGCAACCTTCCGTTTTCTCCAGAAGGACTACAATGTTGCAATAAAATCTGATGTTACATAAATTCAACAATACAAAGTCTTAAGCAAGTAATGGACCCACTACAATATAACCTCTGATACATTCCTAATACAGTAATTTTCTAGAGCTAGACGGCCAAAAAAAAGTAGCAAGTTCATGCTGTGCCCAGGATCTTACACGTTAAAATTTCAACTAATTGCTTACTACCATGGAGAGAAAAATCTCAGATAATCATGTTTCAACTTTCAACCTAACTTATCATCCACAGAAATGTACACTTGATTTAAGTTCGCTTGGTTTCTTGATGCATGGGGTGGAGGTGTTGGGGTGGAGGAGGTGAGGAGGAGAACCTGTATCACTAAAGCAGCCTTCTGCTCTCTGATGGTTGAGAAATAGCGACGAGCAATAAACCCCCGTATACAGGATTGAATTAGCAGAGCTGCTGAACATGCTTCCTGGTAATTCCGCTGTAATATCAACCTTCTTACATGCTTCTGAAGAATTATGGCAGCTGCTGTTTCTCTCATGATTGTATACATCTTCCTTGCAAAACAACCTGCAGGATCATAGGAAATAAACGATCAGGATGCAACAGAAATTACAAAAGATAATACAGTTCATATAGAGTAATGGACCCACTATCAGAATACGCCAGAATGCTTATACAACTACAGGATAAGATCATTATAATTTGCAGGCCCATGAACATGCCAGGCACAAGAGTACAGAGCCTAATTATTTCTGAACAGTCAACAACAGATAGTTAACTATCATGTACCAGCACACAATTAGTACATCCAATTAGTCACAAAGTTTTATCACTGTGGCAAGCATGCAATCAAAGTTTGATATTTTAGGACATAATTTCTTCTAATTAGGTTGATGGCATGAAACTGTATATGTCTACCCGAAATCGGATTCCAGATTGACTTGTACAAGATAATAAGGAGAGCAACACGATTCAGGACACATGTTTACCTCTACAATATGCTTGAACTGAAATTGAAGCCTCCTTTGTTTTCATGAACTCTTTGCGGGCGATGAATGTTCTGAAACGACCTTGGATGCGGCGTGCAGCATTGTCCAAAACCTCAGCACGACGCACATCCAGTATCGCGATTTGACCAGCTCTAAGGAACACCTTTGTTCTACCAAGCTATCAGGCAAACGGAAGTGCAAAACTATCAAATGATACTTCAAGAGGGAAAAATGATAGTGTATGTTGAAAACTGCAACGCCACTTTTTTAAAATTACATAATCAATAAGAAAATCAAAAATAAAGACTAATCAAGGGAGTATGAATCCTTCACATCATAAAACATATAATGAAATGCTAATAATGCAAATAAGCTTACTTGGAAATTGTCGAGCTTCATTTTTTCAAGGATTGACTCTGTTAACACCCTTTCATCGTAACTGCATAATTATTAGTAACTAATAAGACACCTTTGCTACGCTACAGAACCAAAAAACAAGATGGAACATAGTTTACTCAAATGATATCTTTAACTAATTCATTCTAGTATTTTCGCTTATAGGACAAAGCATGTAGCTATCAGAAGCACGGATACGGATACACTGGTCCGTACGCCCGGATATGGCCCGATACTTACTTTGCACGTATCCCTTGATTTTCCAATTTTTAAAAATAATAATTTAGTATAGATATGGCTGGGATACACCGCCGATATTTCTCTGATACGGGAAACCCTACAGTGCTCGTTCGATATAACCAGAAGTGAGAGCTTGCTTCATGATCTTCAGGCATTAGATGCTCATGACAGAGAATAGACGAGTAGTGGATGTCGAACTGCTCACTTTATTTCGTTACTTCAAATTATGGTTGTGGAATTCTGCTTTTATTTGTGATACTGAGCCTAAGTTATGCTATTCTATGCGAATTAATATATATATAAACGCATCCCTGTATCCTTGTTTTTTGAGAATTGACGTATCGGGCGTATCCCCGAATCCACATATCGGCGCAACCTAGTTAGCTACTATTACCTGCAAGGGGAAATGGGCAAGGTCTATAGGCCAGACGAACCTTGGTAGGCTAGGATACCAAGGTTCGCTCTCAAAGTCAAATGAACTTCCGCACAAATGGAGGTATCCTTTGTTAGGTTTGAATTTAGAACCAGGCTGGTAGCAACAGGATACTGCAAGGGGGGAATAGGGCGATGCAAGGTGGCAGGAGGGGATTGGGGTGGGTGGGTAGGTGGTGGGGGGGGGGGGGGTAAGTGAGAACGGTTGGAAAAGGAGTGAATGGACTACCACCAACTCAAATCTTTATAAGTATATAAGTACGAAAGATATCCAATAAGCAACTATTATTTCCACAAACAGCCCAGATAAACTAACAACAATTTCCACAGGGCATCATATAAACTACTATAATTTGTGGGCACTATTACATTGGCAACCATTTGAAATGGCGTGGAGTGTTGAGTTAATCCATACATATGGCTACATGCTGATTCATATATTATTTGAAGACAGTACTAAACTATTCCATAAACAAAAAAGAGTTGATAGAAACTGTTATTAAAATGCAAGAATTGGTTTCACCTTAAGTCAGTTGTAAGTTGTAACTAACAAGGGCATATTGTATCAATGTGGCTCCATTCAATGCCACACAAACCATTTGAGAGTGTGAATTAGTAAATTAAACAAACTAGATTTAAACTATAAAGATATCAAACTAGATTCAAACTAAAAAGTTTGCCCATACAGACCAAGGCCATCTATAGAGTCAGTTCAAACTAAACAGTTGAACAAGCATCGCTTACATATCCACAATGAATAAGGTTTTTGTAGTTCTGATAAGGATCACCAACCCCATTAGCACAAAATGAGTAGTGTTATTGTTTACAAAGCGGTGTTGCCAATAGTGCACATTGTGAAGCAAACAACTTAAACCAAACCAGCTGCATAGTGCATATATTAGGTACCTTCCGAGCATCAACTCAGGAACTAGGACACCAAACCGATCAACAAATTCAGCATATGTCCTTCTGGTAGGATAGCCAGCAAGACTAATGCGAACAGCCTCTAAAACACCCTGTGCCACAAACAAATTACAATCTTAAGGAAAATATCGCTAGTAAATCATGCATGCATGTATCAACATATGGAAGCAAAAGGGCATATTTTAAATAAGTTCATGATACATAGCTTAAAAGGGCAATATAAAGCATACACACTGAAGGATAAATAATGGTCGATTTTTAAGTGATCTCATGAATGTGGTGCCAGTTAACTTATCCAACACTAACTAGTTTGAGACTGTAGGCCTCCCCAAGTCACATTCAGGTACAATGTAAGACCAGACCAACCAATAGATTGACAAACGTTGGCATAACACTAACAAAGAATTTGGCGTGAGGTTGATTCATCTATTGCAAAAAAAATGATTTAAAGCAGAGGCACAAACAGCAATGACATTTTTATATGGGAAGATGTGCTGAACTGCTGATGACAAAAAAATTGAGAAAGAAATACACTATTGTATGCTTAAGGTGGAAGTTCTTACTCCACAACGTAGTTGGTGCAAAACACTTTGATTTTCAAAAAGCTGAGGCCGATTAACAGAGTTAGGCTTCACACAGCGTACATAATGAGGTTCTGTTGTGCTCAGCGTTTCCATGAGGGCTTGAAGTTGTTGCTATAAGACAATGAATATAAAATACAAGTCAGAAGAGTCAAAATATTCTAGTCTTCTAACTTTCTGGCGCACATAAATTGCCAAGGCATAGTAACCAGATGAAAAATCAAAGAAATGGTAGATTTCAAAGACCAGAAGTAAACAGAATCAACTGCACATTGATTGATACCTTAAATCGGGAAGCAACTGATGAGAATTTATATGACGATCTTACTGACTCTTCCGGCAAAGAAGTAAAAAGTCCAGAAAGAAGTGGACATCTTGAAGATGATAAAAGATTGCAGTGCTCTGCAACAATGTAATCCCGATTCTTCTCCAGAAAAGAATCTGTTTGATATGTCACCTACAAAAGGTAGATTTTATCATAGTCAAGTCAACACACGAAATAAATAATTGAATAACCTGGCTGCTGGCTTACCTTCCCAGCGTAGTGAGAGATACTAAAATCTGTTTCTGAGAACTTGGTCTTCTCAAGCCTAGGATGGGAAGACAAGTTTCTGAACATCTTTGTTGCGAAGGTTACATGAGTAGATTTTGGAAACATGCTGCAAAATTAACAAAGGATAACTGAGAATATTAATTTGCTTGTATAAGTATAGAACTAACATTTTCTAGGAAAGATAAAACCAAGTATTTACCAAGCCTCATCCAGCAGTGCAATAATTCCAATAGGTTTCTGGTTGGAGAATATATAACAGAATTAGTCTCAGATGAGCAACATTGCATAATGTTATCCACAGCAAATAATGGGCAGAAAGACAGCAAAACAGTATTTCAATCCATCCCAAATAGTATCAATTATTGAAGCCCAGATGATGCAACAAAGCAACATCTAGTGTAAGCATGCACAACTCCAGACCAAAATGCACAAACTATTTATAAGTCACACATTAAGAAAATTTGTATTTGCTACCTGGGCCAAACAGCAATAATATTGCAGATATTAACAGCTTGCAGAATAAGCATGTTTAACCATCTTTTAGAAAACACTGGCATGTCAGTAACACACACTTAAGTCAACTTAGCATTGTCATGCATACAGAGCATTGACCACACAAACAATGATACTATTTATTACATGAGAGCAAGACTTGAAATATGCATCTATTTAACACCATACATCCTATACAGTTCCCAACATCATAGATTGGCTAGACCAAAATCTTGGGAGTATGGAAAGCATGCTGTGTACAACAGGTGTTACAATTTAGATTGATGATTATTTTCTTCACCAAAAACTTATTAGAAGGGTATTGAGGGCACCAATAGTGATTTCAATATAATTAGATGGTGATGAGGGCATATGATGTCAGGTCCATGGTTGCAATCAGCAAACGGTCAACACTTATCATTAAAAAGTGAGACCAATAGGCAATAAGGGACTAGGCCTTGGTATCTTTTTGTAGAAAGAAATCAACCTGAGGCACCCTGTGGAAGCTAGGATTCGAACAAGGGTTGGCAGTGTGCGCACCGGCACTGTTATCCGACCGAGCGACGCCCAGTTATCAAACATGCACTGATGCTCAAGGCATAAGAGCACTAACAGATCTCAGCACTGGTGACACAAATGGCAAACATGACGCCATCTAAATACTTGCCTTAATAAGTTGTAAAGGGGTCATTCAATCCAGGTGCAGACAACTAAATGCAAGGTAATGACTGACCACTTAAAAACTGAGATAAGTCTGCCCAGATTTATTGAAAGCCTGGTGAAAACTAGACGATTCGGCTGTTTAGGCACAATTAGAATTTAATGCGCCGTTTAATTAGGCAGAGTAGGCCTCCTGCTCAACACTCTCAGCCACAACCTCTCCCCCTTAATATCGTATGTAGTAGTGAGGGGGTTCTGCATGCAAACATGATCCTGCATGTAGTTGCATGCCCTCGATTAACTTGTCGTTTAAATGAGGGTTTTAAGGAGAGGATAGAGAGGAAAATTGGAACCTGATTGGCTGAAATTTTCGCCCGATAATATCTCCCTTGTCCTGTATCCTGGCACCTTGGCCGCGCTGCGTTGCATTACGCACGCAATAAACCCGACCGGAGGGAGTAACAAAGTTCACAAAAATAAGGCAGCGTTCGGAAAAAAAAAAGGAAACTCAAAGGAATTTGCAGGTTTGGTTTCCTGTGGAAATTTTCTGTTGGGAGTGTTCCGAACAAAGGAAACAACACTCCCAATTCCTTAGAAAAGGCAGCCTTCCCAATTCCTTAGAATAGTCTAAGTGGGTGGACTAAGTCGCTGGACCAATCGAAGGACATGTTACTGGACAGGGATGGCATATGTAGTCTAGATTCATCCATAAAGCTGGTCAACAAAGAACCATATTGGCCTGGTCGTTCCAAATTGTTTAGTTCGTCTGCTTAGCTGTGATTGATACCTAGTCCCATGTATTTGCTTCCTGTGTTCCATACCCTAATGAATGTATTTTTTCCTGCGGTTTTCATTCCTAAGTTAGACACATACAGTCTTTTTCTATTCTTTTGTTTTTTACTATTCCTGTATTTTTCTTTCCTGCATTCAAAACAGGGCCCAAAAAAATTCACGTATTTATCGCAGTAAATCAAAAGTATAAAGCATAGATTGATCAACGACCACTTCTTACTAAACTAATAAGTAACGCAATGAAACAACCTTTTCAATCAAATCCAACATATCTTGATTGTCAATAAATTCAATGTAGCTCCAATTTATTTTCTCGCTTTTGTACTCCTCTTGCTCCATCTTGAATACATGCTGCGAAAACACATTCATACAATTTAATGTCAACGAAAACAAGTAAATTAAGCATGCAACAGCAAAATATGTTGCCTACTTGTCATCCATTAAAGACACATGTCACTCTACATCTGACAGTAGAACTAGAATATACCTCGTTAAAATGTTGCTGAAGCTTTTCATTCGCAAAGTTAATGCAAAACTGTTCAAAGCTACAGACATAAATAAAAAAGGAATACTGTTAAGGAAAGAACAGAAGGGCAAAATCAATAATTTTAATGTGATAGCTGGTGGCAAACTATTGCATACTTTTACCAACATTTCCACAATAGGTAACTATAATATGTGAAAAATAAAGAGTAGCTAAGTAGAGATAGAGAGATCCAAACCAAACTAATACTTATATGAAAAGATCAGCAATCAGATGAGAACTGAAGATAAATAGCATTTCAAATAAAAAAAGGGGAAAATATTTTAAAAATGCAAAGAATAAAATAATTGATAGTGCCCTTTACTGCAACTAGCAAACAGCGAAAGAATTAATACTATGTATTTTTTATTGAATATTAAAAAACTACTACATGTGATATAAAGTCAGTATCGGCTGAGAGCGAGAGATAGTATCAGCTATTTAGAGACCTGTTGTGTTTGAAGCTTTCGAAGCCATAGATATCCAAAACACCAATTTGTGCTTTCGAATCAACATCTTGACCAATTGACTTGTTAATATTCTGAACAAGCCTGAAAATATTAAAGGTGTTATATATGTGAGCATTATGAAAGCATACGAAATTTATAAAAAATGAGAGAGAAAATACCAGTCAAATAATCTTGCATATACAGTCTTTGCTAAGGTATCACGATTAGCCACCGCTGCAGCACAATCTAATGCTTTTATAATTATTCCTTCAGTGGTGTGTATAGACCGGCTACATAAAGATGAGACCAACAGATCTGGATCGCACCTAATTCAAATAGCAGAGTTGACATTAAAGAATTGTTTTCATTAAGAAAAAGTTGCAGAAAGGTACTCCCTCCGATCCATAATAAACGTTGGTAGTTTAGTACAACTTTGTACTAAAGTTGTACTAAATCACCGACACTTATCAGAAATTGACATAAATACTGACATATGCTACAAAGCATAAGATTCATGGTAACCAATAATATTACACATGTAACAGAACATTACACGGAAGAATATGAGATATATTTGTGCATGCATGAAGATTCATGGTAACCAATAATATTTTGCGTGTAACAGAGCACTCATGAAACTGTGGTCCATTTATCCTTCTACAGAACTGGTGTGAGAGCTAAAACAACAAGTGCAGCTAGTTTAACGTTGTAAACTTCGCTGATGCTAGATTCGGTCTTCACCAAGGAATACACATTATGCACAGAACCAGAGAAATGATACTTACATACAAGCACGTATAATGAGTTTAAATTGAATATACATACAGCATGCACAGTGACCATAGAACTAAAGATTCTAATTATTATTGTAGCTTCTTCCATTCACGTATTTGGGTATCGGCCAACATAGGGCAGAAAGGGTATCCTCTGCTCGGCAGCAAAAAACTAGCTGCGTTTGGTTCATTAGCCCCGCCAAAAAATTGGTAGCCTAGTATATTTTGCTCTATGTTTGGTTTGTTGCCAAAAATTTGGTTGCCAATGAATCCCCTCCCATTCCTCTCACAGATTCTTGCCAAATAGTTAGTCAAGTGTAGGTGGAGAATTCCTTAGCCAAAAAATGGCAAGCCAATTCTTGCAACCATGTGGTAGGGCTAGATAGGGCATGAACCAAAGATGCCCTAATCACCAATTCCTCTACATTCACTACCTCAACAGACAGATCATTTAGATAAAACAGTTAAAAAACTTAGGAACCAACATAAATTACTGTAGTGAAGATTACTACAGACAGATGAGGACGGACATGTACATTAAAAAAAGCATACATGAGTAGTGTAGCTGTCATCTGGAGGTGAAAATTTGATGTTGAATCTTTAATTTTCGACGAATCAGATTCCTTTCCTGGAGAAAACTCAATATTTCCAAGATGGAGAATGGCTGCCAATGTCCGAAATATAGCATCCTGTATAAAGTACAGTGTACAGATTCATTTTTACATAAAAAAAAGGCAAAGCTACGCACTGTAAGTACTGTACAGCAAGTTTTTTGTTAGTATCTTATTTCCAGATAACATCTGTGTATGTACACATCATGCTAGAAACCTGATCACTTCTGCTGATGCCGACAATATCCATTGCCCTTTTCGTCTTCCAGTACTCATCTTCATTATTTGTCCCTTCCAATTCATATGTCTTGCTTTGATTCAAGTAATGAAAAGTACTTGCATGGCCAAGCTTGTATAACTCTGCATCCTTCAGAAACAACACAAAATCAAATTTAACCTAACTGCTTCACGGCACCAACACAAAAATTGATAGACTACAGCCCAGTATTTAATATATACGGACTCTAGAATACTATGCCTTTCATCCTTAAATAGGAGTCGGTCTTGGAATGCGCACAATGAAACTTATTAAATATTTACCACCAATATACTATTTCATGAGTCACATGAAAGAAGAATTAGCCAATCTGTCATTAGCCATATCTCTCAGCATTAATTGCCACAATTCTATATCGAGACCATGTCAATGTATAATGTGGCACTTGTTTTGGAAAGATGACAATTAGAAGCATTTTTAAATATCTCTAGAACAGATCCTTCTCTGCAGCAAAGTAACATATAGTAATCCCGATACAGAACAGATACAGCTTGAATACTTCTCGACCAACCAAACATCCAAAACCTTTGGTTACTGTGAATTTGGCTAGTTTACACATATCTCCGCAGCATTATACTCGAATGAAATACCAAATTATTGAACCTTGCAAGTCCAACAGTCTGTGATGAAAGTGCATGGCATTGTAAGTAAAAACTAAGGGTGTGTTTCGTAGGTCGGCTCAACTCAGATATTCCCACCTCATCCCACTATTTGTTGTTTGTTAGGTCAGGTCAGCTTGGTTGAGCTATCCCCACCTCATACGAAAAGAGACCCTCAGCCATGCCCACTTGGGAAGCTCAAATCGAGGTTCCCAACTCAGCTGAGCTGAGTCCATCCGGAAAATGTTCCACGCACGCGCTTCGGCCCGCTAGGGGTCACCGGACCGCATGACTTCGTCTCTCCCATTTCCCCCCAGCCCCCATCCCGTTCTCTCTCTCTCTCTCTCTCTCTCTCTCTCTCTCCCCGTCCACTGCCCTGCAACTGCCCCATCTGACCCTCTCCCAAGCTCTACACCAGCAACCGAGCAGCCGGCAGTCCGCGCCGCCTCTCCTGACCTCGTCCAGCCCGAGCGGCAGGACGAGCTCGGCCTCACCAGCGAACTGAGCGGGGGGAGGAGCCCTCGACCGGCCACACTGCGCGCCTCACTGCGCATGAGCATGAGGAGCAGCTCGGCCTCACTGCGCACGGAGCCAGAGGGGCTCAGCCAGTTGGCCTTCTGGCAGCAGCTACTCTTGCCGGCGGCGGCGCCAGAGCCTGAGCCCAACGCTCCTAGGGACCTGATCGCTTTTCTGTTTTGTACTCAGGGACCCGTTTGCTTTTTATTTTCGTATCACATGGCTCAAGTCATACAGGACACCAAACAGGATCTCAACTGAGCTCAGCTCAGCTCATACAACCTACCAAACACAACACAATAAAACACACTTAGCTGGACTCAGCTTGTATTAAGTCAGATAGCCCACCCAGGTTACCAAACACACCCTAACTGAATCAATAAATAGTGAAACAGAGAACTGTCGAGATGAAATTTCATTGACTATGACTATAGAAGTCCATGTCCTTCAATAATTATGGTGGGCTTGACCTTCCGGTCAAAAAATTGTGGGCTTTACTAACTTCATAGAAATTTTCAAAGATATGTTAAATAGCAATGAAACATGCAATGTACAAGAAGATAACAATTAAACAAATAGCAATAGTTGGTACTGGGTAGACATACCTTTCCTGATGCACATAACTGATAAAAACAATGAAAGTTTCTTTCAGGGTCAGTAATTTGCACAACACGAGATCTTTCCAGAAGATAGGTCCTAATTGCAGCTCCGGATATTCTACCAGTTTTATCAAACTGGATCTCGACAAATTTTCCAAACCGGCTGCAACCAAGAAAGAATCATAAGTTGAGATTTAATAAAGAAACATCAAAAATGTTGAGTTCTAAAAACTAGTAAAGACATGAGATGTTCTAGAATTTACTGTGATATGCAAGTTATCTGTTATTTTCTGAGGGAAAAACACATCCAAATCATTAAGCACTGTAAAAGTGAAACCTCACCTTGAGTTGTCATTTCTAATTGTCTTTGCATTCCCAAATGCCTCCAGAAGAGGGTTAGACTGTGAGGAAACAAATGCCATTATAAGATTGACGCCTTCAACAATAACACAGAGAAATCAAATATTTCACAAAAAAACAAAAACAGAAAGGCCATTAGTTTCCATATGACAGTCAAAAACATATGTGATAACTGGTGAAACTTACTTCAAGAACCTGTTGCTCAACTGATCGATCATCAAGAACAGCTCTGCCACCAACATACGTAAGATATCGCATGATAAGCTTTGTTGTTTCAGTCTTGCCAGCACCACTTTCACCACTTACTAAGATCGACTGGCTCCGGGAATCATTCACCATAGCCCTGCATTACCTTGATAAATGTCAACAAACAAATAGTGTACATATGTGGGTTACAGTAACAGAGTGTAACAACTGAATCAGAATGTAGCACCCACCTGTATGATGCATCAGCAACCGCAAAAACATGCGGACTCAGATCGCCTAATCGGACATCCTTATATTGCTCCATCATGTACTCATTATACAGGTGAGGAAGCCTCATGAAAGGATTAACAGCAATCAAGATGCTTCCAGTGTATGTCTATCACAAGACAAGTGAAAAAAATGTCATAGAAAGGCTGAAGCAGAAAAACAGAAGTACACATATTTGCTAAGTCATGCCAAGAAATGAAGAAAAAATATAATGCAGTTAATGCTTAAACTCGACAAATCAGAGGAACAGGTATTTGTCCCAAGTAATTCATCGTAACTTACACACTGTGCCAATGATTTTCATCCTTCACACATTCCATATAGAATTACATAGCAATCTAAAAATGAAAAAGATTTTATCATTTACAGTGACTAACTAAATTTAGTTGCACCTAGATGTACTGCAAATTTTATATTCAAATTGATAAGAAGTTTTCCCTACTGGTCATCTTTGTAATACTGCATATATTTCAGTCTTAATTTCAATTAATTTAGCAGGTGCCAGGTTAAGGTGACTATCCTTTCCATCAGATAAAAATATTGCTGGTGAACAACTTACATATATCTCATTCAATGCATATCTCCGCTTCAGATTGTACAAAACACCTGGTTCATTAAGATAGGTCAGTTTGGTCATGTCATCAACATGCCCCCCACCGAGATCTTCATCTGTGTCCCTAGGCAGCAATTTCTCTGGCAACACTGAAATCTGTGAACATAAAAAGAGTATAAATAAAGTAATCTGATAAATTTTCCATCAGGATAAAGAAAACCAGATCTTCGTAAAATTCCAATTAAGCAAGAATTCCTGGCATAAAAAAAAAGACCACATAATGAATTGTTTCAGCATAATCTATGTGTTTGACAGGACACAAATTCTAACCAAATGCAACTCTCAGACAGCTCAAAGGGTGTCTCAATAAGTCAACGGAATCTAATTTCAAATAAATCAGGCATAAGATCAAAACAAACAAGCTGCACAACTCAAGCGGAGCTCAGGGAGATGAACTAAGCTGATTGCAGAAGGGATTGTAAATCTGGCCGAACTGTCAAGAATATTTCAAGAGTTTGAAGTTATCCCTAGCTGCCTACATCGCAAATTAAGTTTAACAGCAGGAGCAATCTAGCGTAACTTGCACAGCACACCGAATGAGTTCAAAAGACCATGCAATTACCTAAAGGTACTCTTGCTGAAGCTTGGAGCTATTTCTACCGCAAGTAACAACTCAACGACATCAAATCTATCTAAACAGCTAAGGATTTCAAAGTCTGAATGCAGCAGTCTGGACAGTTAGCTGATACAGCACACCGCGTCTGAGCTGAATACTGCAATATGGAATCATAATTTCCCCCTCGAACTACCCACTGCACATTCAGAACCATGTACAATATTGTACCTACAAAAGCAACAGCTTCAAATTAAGAGTTCGGGCGATGTGCCTTGATTGCTAGTCGGGTGTGTGTGGTTTTCACCAGTTTTCCTTTATTAACCGTGTCTTGTATGGTTTGGTCTGGTTTCCCTTATTAAGGGGACCAGCTCTTCTTCTTCTTCTTATAATGCAATGCGGGAGCTCCACGACCTCCGCCAAGGCCAATCAAAAATTAATTACCCGCTGGGACTACTTCCGCCAATTCGAATTGACTACGCCTCGCAGGCGCAATTTACACACAAAAAAACAACTCTGAGACCATTTCTATCAAAAAAGTGGGCTAAAAATTTGAATTACCTCGGTACGCTAGTAGATATTTTTTAAATCAAACCAACACTAGAACACTATTCTCCAACAAACTCAAATCTAACACGAATCAAACCAACCCCAGATGACCCCTGCTCACATCCGCATCCACGAAAAAATCAAAACGGCACAAGGCAAACTTCGACCGCACGGAATGGGGGCGACAGCGACATAGGAGGGGGGATAAGGAGGGGATTCGCGGCACCTTCTTCCGCTGGCTCGTGAGCACGACGACGGCGCGGTCCCTGGCGTCGACCACCTCCGCCTCGAGCCACCCCTCCCCCTTCTCCTCCACCCAGACCTTGGACCCCTTCCGGTAGCTCATCCCGCCGAAACCCTAGCGGGGGGAACGGCCCCGCGGCCCCTCCCAGCCCTAGCGCCCTCCGCCTCACTGCGTCTGCCGCCGGCGGCGGCGGCGAGCACGAGGCGCGCGCGCGCGCGCGGTTCGGGCGGCGAGCGCTCGCGTGCGCCTTATCGGAGCCCCGGACTAGAGCGCCGCTGGGTTGGACTCGACTCTGCCCGAAATTTTTTGCTTCGGCTTGGCGCTTCTTCCTCGTGCGCTCTCTCTACTAGCGGCCGAAAAGGGTTAGGGAAGCGGAAATAGCTAGAACCCCGAGGTGTTCACTGCAAAAACGCCTCGCCGACGTGGCACCGGAATTTGAACTGAGGCGTCGTTTTCGCGTGCGTGGCGGAGGTGGGCCCGGCGCGTTCAAGGCGGGTGGGGCCCAGGGGACAGAGGTTGGAGGAATTGTCGCGGGCCCCACCGGGACGCCTGGTCCGTTCGAACTGTGGCCCGATCTGGACTATTTAAAACTTTGCGATTTTGAATGCGTGGGCGGGGTTTTGTAGATCTGTCCCTCATGTGTCCTGTATTTGCTAACGTGTGGAGGGCAAACGCGTAAACGGCTAGATTAGGGATAGTTTTATTCGGAGGAGATCGGGTGTGTGCCGTGTAGTAAGATTCAATCGGGCTTAGAGCATCCCCACTCGTTGGCGCTCCCCACGCCCAAATCCGGCGAAATTTTTATCCGGATTGGAGGAAGATTTGGCGTGGGGGGCAGTATATTTCCAGTCGTGTGCTCCCCAAGCGGCGTTTCTCGGGGAAAAGAG
The DNA here is from genome assembly GCF_022539505.1 of Lolium rigidum. Classification (NCBI taxonomy): domain Eukaryota; kingdom Viridiplantae; phylum Streptophyta; class Magnoliopsida; order Poales; family Poaceae; genus Lolium; species Lolium rigidum. The sequence goes on along the minus strand of NC_061509.1, from coordinate 254,955,971 downwards.
GACGGCTCGGGGAATCCGGACGAAAGAGGAGACACGTGGGCGTGGGCGGTTGGTTTAGCTTCATCCGGAGTCCCCGAGCGCTCCCGGGGTCCGGGGATGGCATGGGGAGTCCGGACGAAAATAGGCTCAAATCCGGATCAAAACGAGGAACCGGGGCTCGATCGGCCGTTTTTCGCCGTCCGGATGAAAAAAAGTGGCCGTGGGGGGCTCTGCGGGGAGACGAGTGGAGATGCTCTTATGCAGGATATAGGTTAGATCTCCATTTGAATTTGGTTACGGTAGACCCAAACATATCGAGTCGGTAGATAATGGGGTTTCTAATACTCAAGAACTCTGCTTCTGTGAATCATATGTCGGTTTTAAACCAACAACCTATAAGAATATCAAGATTTCCCAGGAATGGCGACCAGATAATTTTTGTCTTGAGTATTAGAAGAAGAAAAAACTAACTTTTGTCAAATATATTGGTTGTATACTCACGTCCAAATGTAAGATACTCGCAATTACATCTTCTTGAGTTGAAAAATACGGTCACTCAGTTCAATTAATATTTACGATAACAAAATATAAATTGCACTACGAGCCAATGGGGTAAAATTACTTCACAACATAAATGACTTGCTTAGAACAAAATCTTCTGGTATAGCTTTATGACAAAGTCTAGTAAGGACAAAAAAATAAGTTTACACAAGATTAAGCCAACTGTGTATAACGACAAAAAAGGTTTAAGCCAACTCCCAAGTTGACAGCACATGACCATTAACTTGATCGATGTCCATTGGAACCCTGAACTACTTTTGTTCTCATCCCTCAAAAGTACTTTCATATATTTGTCACATATTGGCGGCTTCTCTTGCCACATGATGCTTTGTCTTGATCAAGACATACAAGATATAAGTTAGATCTCCACATATTGACGGCTTCTCTTGCCACATATCATGCTTTGTCTCAATCAAGGTTACAATGTATAAGTTAGATCTCCATTTGAATTTGAATTTTAGGGTAGATCCAAATAAGTCAGTAGATAATGGGTTTATAATACTCAAGAACGTGCTTATATGAATCATATGTCGGGTTTAAACCAAAACCTATAAGAATATCAAGGTTTCCTACGAATGGAAACCAGGTAACTTTTGTCAAATGTTTTAATCGTATAGTCATGTCCAAATTTAAGATATTCGCAATTACATGTCGAGTTAAAAAAAATACTCCCTCCGGTTCATATTAATTAACACTAATATGGATATATCTAGACACATTTCAATTCCAGATAAATCCATATTGAAGTTAATTAATATGAATCGGAGGGAGTACAATCACTCAATTCAGTTAATATTTACGATAACAAAATATAAATTGCCCTATGAGCCCATGGGGTAAAATTACTTCACGGCATAATTGGCTTGCTTAGAACAAAATATTTCGGTCTATCGTTATGACAAAGTATAGTAAGGAAAATAAATGAGTTTACGCAAGATTAAGCCGAATGCGTATAACGGCAAAAAAAGGTTGAAGCCAACTCCACGTCGACAACACATGACTATTAACTTGATTGATGTCCATTAGAACCCGCAACTACTTCTTTTATCCTCTCTCTGAAGTACTTTCATATGTTTGCCACATATTGGCGGCTTCTCTTCCCACATCATGCTTTGTCTTGATCGCCCCCCACCCCCACCCCTCAACATGCCACATACATGATACAACAATGTCTTTCTTTTTAGAGGTGACACACCAATGCCTAAAGCCAACATTATTCCACAACAAAATTAGGGATTTTGAACCTGTTGGTAATTTGATTTTATCGAGAATTTGTGATCCGTTTGGATCATGACAATTTTAATTCTACTTGAGACTTGAATTGGACAAGAACTACACGTTTTTAAGAAAAATCCAATAGACCCAAACCATTAAAAAAAGATAAAACCGACACCAACAAAAGTGCTTATGCATTTTTCCTTCTTAAGGGGGTGCTTTTGGAGAACTTGAACTTCGGATGTTGTCTTAGTGGAGTTTAGGCTATTGCTACAAGGACTGGAAGCCAGGAACACTAGGAGGACTTCTCCTTTTTAGTTTCTTTTTTATTTACTGCTACTTAGGATATTGTGTTGTTGCATATGGTAGATGCAGTCGATATCTTCGCGATAGTAATATATTTTTATTTATTAAAAAATGAAAAAAAGACTAATTAAAAAGTAGGCAGAGCACTTGTACTACTAGCACCTGATTCGCTACGGCCATCCGATTCAAACACGATGGCACATCTGACGTCGGGGTGCGCCCAGACAGGAGCTTAATGAAACTAGACCCACCAAACCTGCCACGATTCGCTCGACGACCGTTTGCTTCGAAACCTGACACTAGTCATTTCTCTATTCACGTTCTCGAAGTTCCGGTTCTACCCTTGCAAGCAGGACGACGGGGTTCACCAGGTCGCATCTTGTCCTGCCCTCGGGGAAACGGAAACGGGAGCCCAGCTAAAGCTGCCACGTAGGTAAGCAGAACCATCTCGTGTGCCTGCACCTGGTGCACGAGAACGTTGCGACTGGCGTCTAGCGAGGCCCGCGCGCCAGCGCCGCCGTGGCTCGGTCCACAACCTTGCGTGCGGTGGACAAGTTCGCCTGCGATGTGCACCGCATAACGTGGGGTGGCAACTTGAGCAAGCTGTGCACGCTAAGCAAAGGGAAAGACTTCCTCTCTGTTTTCTTGACATTTTCGCTAGTTCTTTTCTTTCCGTCTCTCGTTTGCTATTTCTTCTAGTCGAGTTTACCACTTGTGAGCCGTTGTTCACATTGCCTATTACGTATTTTCCTGGTTATGCAAAATCTTACTTTGTTTTTTTTTTTTTGTTGACGCCCCGCTTTGTCTTTCTCTATTTGATTCATGTTGTGATTAGGAGAAGCTTCACCACAACTTTACCAGGGTTTGATGTTCGAGCACTCACAAGCATGTGGAGGTTGATCCATGGTGAACCGAGACGAGGCATCAATGCCCATGGACGATATGGAAGGCAACTCACGTTACTGGATAAGTTGTCAAGAAAGAACAAAGGGAGCAAGGCAACTCATGTGGATTCAACGAGGGCGAGTTTGGTAGGTTTGACCGACTTTTGCACTCCTCCGCCCTAAACTGGTCGTGGGCCATATTCTCCGCTTTGTTTGCTGGCCTAAGTTGCATCAATGGGTATTCATGTGTTACTTTGTTTGGTTGGCTATCTAAGCAAAGTCTATTTTTTATTGCAAGCAGTTGCCGTTTAGGGTATTTCAAAGCTCTACAAGATCATGCATAGAACCATTATAATACATAACGAAAGGATAGAATCAAATGAAATGATGAAAGGCTTGATCTATCTTTAAAAATAAACCGGTAAAACTCCAACAACCCAAACGTAAGAAGTTTTTCTTAAGAAATCCATTTTGGATGAATTAGAGCTTTGAAGGGTTCAACAAAACAAAATCCTATCAATAAAATATCATAGCCAATATCTATTCTATGCATATGTAAGGTGACATGGGGATTCAGTGTGCATACCCTCGCTGATGAGGACCTGCGGTGAATAACGCGGCCACCACGGTTGAAACTGGGCGGCACCATCTACGGAGGTGGTGGGGGGTGCGTAGGCGGCGACCGACACCGGCGATTGGATTTCGCCAGCCAGAGATGGCAAGAATCAAAGTAGGGTGGCGGCGGAAGGAAGGAGGAAGAGGAGGAAATGGATGCGGAACAAGCCCTCACTCCCACATTATGGCGTTGCCGGGCCGCAATGAGGCATTGTTGTTTCGCGATATGGAATGAAATGCGGCATCTCTTCGGGTGCGGGGCGGAATGGCTATCTGGTAGCAGACCCCACCCATCTGGAAACCTACGCGGATGGGGTTAACTACATCGGCCTATTTCGTGTGAAAAACTGAAGCGACAGAACATACTCCGTATCCAGAACCCTAAACGAGATTTCAGAATTTTGGCACGAGAAATTTAAATGAGTTCGTCCGAGTCCATCCGATATAATTTACAAACGATGGCAGCATAGGAACTAAATACTCCTAAAAACTACACTAAGCTAGCCCGAGATTCATCTAAATCATATGGACTTGGGATTTCCATCGGCGTTGCCGAAGAGAGCGGCGGAGCTTCATGTGTCGAAGTAAGCGAAGGAGTCGTCGGAGTAGTCGACTACCACGTACCCGTGTCGCGCCATTTCTGAGCAGATGGATGCTTTCTTCGCGCGGCGGATTTCATGAGCAAGCTTGTCATGGCGTCACGGGCGCGCTTCACCTTGTCCCACATGCCGGTAACAGCAGTGGTGAGTGAGTTGCGGTGCCCCATCTCCATGTGCCGTTCCTCCGGGCTCGAGTCAAGCACGATCGGCGGGATCCCGCACGCTGCCAAAGCATGCGCCCGCGCCAGTGTAGACGATGGCCCCACCTCACTGGAACTCGCGCTCGGGAGGAGCCCGAACCATGCAGGGGCGTGAATTCCTGCGTCACAGTGCGCCGCGCCTAGTTGGCGGCCGTGTCTGTTGCGCGCGACATCGAGCTGTTGCCGCGGCACCGCCACACACTAAATTGGAGCCTTCCATCGCAGTAGTAGGTGGAGGTGGAGGTGAGAAAGTGGCAGCGGGCTCCAATTTGTGCTGCATCCGGGCTCGAACTCCGCTTATATACGACGTTGCTAGGCTGAGATGGGGTATTGCTTCATCGACTTTCGAGATACGTGCCACGATGTAGACAGGACATTTTCTTAGACCAAAACTGGAAAAGATCCCGGTGGGGATGTGGTATGCTAGCTTAGAGCAACTCCAACAGAGCTAGCCTGTAAATCACACTGGAACCGTATTTTTCTGGCCGATTAAGCTTGCTAGCTAGGTGGCAGCGGGTGCTGGGGCGTGGGTGGCAGGCTCTGAAAGGATCGTATGCCGCACCTAGAGGGGGGGTGAATATGTGCTAACCAATTTTTAGTTCTTTTTCAATTTAGGCTTGACACAAAGGTAAATTCTCTAGATATGCAACTAAGTGAATTTACCTATATGACAAGGTAATCAACTAAGCAAGATATAGCTACGCAATATAAGAGATAGAATAGGATAGAGGGTAACCGAGAGTGGAGCACGCGGAGACACGGAGATGATTCCCGTAGTTCCCTTCCTTTGCAAGAAGGTACGTCTACGTTTGGAGGAGTGTGGCTGCTACGAAAGCCAAACTAACAGCCACGAAAGCTTCACTCAGATCTCCTATGGGCAATGCCACGACGGCCTAGCCCACTTCCACTAAGGGATTTCCTCGAGGCGGAAACCGGGCCTTTACAAGGTTCTTGGGGCACACATCCACAACCGAATTAAAGGCTCCCAAATCTGTAACAATACAACAATCAACAACAACACATCAACAACAATCAACTAGGGAACCAAAGAGGAACACTAGCAAGAGGGCCCTCAAACAAATGAGGGGGAAATACACCTGATGGGGGAGACCCACATCAGGTGTATTTTGTAGCTGCACTAAACTTGTCAGGCACACGCATATCTGGCCATGTCTCGGGCCGGGCCGGGCCAAGGAAAGCCCGACGCAGGAAAATCATGCCCAAGCCTGCCTGGCCCCACCAAATACCCATGAAGCCCAAGATCGTGTGTGCAAGTTTGTAAAAGTGGATCGCTCGCAGATTAGGGTTAGTCACTGTCTCGCGAATTTGTAGAAGTGGATCGCTCGCGGATTAGGGTTAGTCACTGTCTCGCAAATTTCGCGAGAGCAGAGCACCAAACTAATGTATGGCTCGGTTCAGGTCCTGAGATCATGATTCGGGAACTGGAAGCGGAGCATCTTGTAACCCTTTCTGAGTAATGAAATCCTCTTTTACCCGCAAAAAAAATACCCATGAAGCCCATCGGACCGCGGGCCGGCCGTAGTGTTAAATGCATTTTTCGGGCTACCCAGGCTCGGCCCGGCCCGGCCCGACCATCGGGCCAACTTAGGCCCAGGCCCGAGTTTTTCGGGCCGGGCTGCCCATGGCCAGGTCTTACACGTGAGACATGCCAAAACCGTAAATTTCTTGCAAACCTGCAGTTGCAGCAGCAAAAAAAAGCATCAGACTTGCAATGGATGTCTAGTTTTGTCGTCAGCATGGGATCGATTTGGGTGATGGAGAGGTGGAGAAAGACCAAGATAAGCGTGGAGTACAAGCTGACTTCTCTCAAATATGCATGGTCAAATATAACATTTCAGAGTGAAAAAGCGAATCAGAACAAGATATGACCAACTTTCCAAACACGTAAAATTGATCATCTCCACTTCCATTGCCAACTTGGTTTCTTAAAATCACCCACTGATATTTAGATATGAGCATGTGGAACTGTCTACACAGATAAAAGATACTGCTACGCCGTGAGACATGCTAGAAAGCAAGTACGAAGAAGACATCAAGACTTATTTCTGCATTGCCATCTTGTATACTGAAAAAATTCTCCTGTAAAAAGATCACAAGGAGATAGTCGGCGAGGTCATAAATGAGGAATGTAATGAACATGGTATTCGATTATTGCAGCATTTAGTTGTTGCTCACTGTAGAGATGGCCAATCTACACTCAAGAATAAACATGGGTACCTGGAGCAGCAGCAACGACGGCGAAAACCAGAGGGTGAACTTGTGGGCAACACACCGATGCTTCCACACAGGCTCCCAGGCGTCCAAGCTATACTTCATGAAGAAGAACTGAAGACAATGATGAAGTAAATAAGAAGCAATGCTACCGTCAGATATACAAATAAAACCGACACACACTGATGGTGGATAAGCAATTGCAAATAGCACATGTTCAAAACTTTCACTTGAAGTTATATAAATTTTCGGATCTATCCATGAACCAAACAAGCCACTAACCTAAAGATCGGATTACTACGCATGTACACTGGGTATACATCTTGTTCAGAGCACGACACAACTGCACCACCTTGGAATTTTATGCAAATAAACTGAAGAATCAAATACCTTGGAGCTGGAAATATCGAACTGATGCGGAGCTGAAATATTAGCCGTACTTGTTTTTATTGCATGTTTTACAGAGTTCTGAGTGTTTTGAACACCTTCTTCTTCTTCGAAATAGGCTTTCGCCCCGCTATATTAATATAGCAAACGACCCGATACAACGAACACGCTGGGGCCGCAGCACAACCAAGACCAAAAGAAAAGAAAAAGAAAGTCAGTGGAAAATATCAAACTAAAGAGACCTTTAAAGTCAGTGGAAAATTTGTAAAGAAGAGGATGGCTATTAGCATGATATTTGAAATTATATGAATACGAAAATGTGGAACATACCACCCTTTTCCTATAACTTTCTCTATCTTGTAAATGTTTCTCTGACCATACTCTGTGAAAAGTCAATTGAAGATGTCTGTGTCGCGCAAAACAGAATATAATCAGCTTCAACACTCCTGACTTTGGGTTCTTTAGTATGACATGGTGAGTGCCTGGCAGCTGGCAGTCACAAAATATTAGGGTAAAATTATTCTAGTGACAAAATACTGTGCAGAAAACACATTAGCCAAATATATTAAAATAAAATGACAACATGATAAAACTAATTTCCAAGGAGAATTTATATAACGCATACTACCATGTGGTCTAAGCAACATCAAGCGTTCAATTTCATGTGAAAAGTTCCTTGGAAACAAAAGAAACACCAGAACCACATGACACAGGGGTGTCTATGGCCATAATAACATTGTTTGAAACAAGATGAAACTTTTGCCCAATCGTCAGTATTGGAATAACATAAACCATCCAAATTACTGCATGGTGCTACGTAAAAATATAAACACGTCAAGATATCATAAATTGTTGGGGGGGTGGAAATATGAGTTCATGCGGGCAAACTGAGAGAACTCTGGAGAATCTAGCAGGGAAACAGTCCATGAACCTTAGCACCATTCATACGGAGCATCAATTTACAAACAAATTAGGAAACTACCTAGAAGACCAATAGCATGTGCCATTTTTTCCACTAAACATATCATCTTAGACATGCAACCAATTCCCGAACAACAGAGTTTCATGATTCGACGAGCAAAAGCTCCAGACTTACCAAGATCTGAAGCTCAAAAAAATTGCACATACTACCTAGATGCAATCTCGATTGGACAATTTTGAACATGTTCTCGTACAGCTGGGCAATGGTGTGGATACACGACGGCGGTGAGGCCGGCGCCGACTCTCCTTACGACCAGTGCAACCTGATCCGGGAGGCCCATGGTTCGGTGGGATGGAGGGGAACTGGTATTTAGAGTATCTCCGATCGTTGGAGACCCCCGGAGCACAATCCGGATGGAAATTGGTCCGGATTGGACCTATTTTTGGCATGGGGAGCAACCATTTTCCAGCTGTCCCGGGGAATTTGCGCGGGCCAGAGGACGGAATCTTCACTGACACGCGGACCAGAGTGCGGAATTTGCTCCATCCGGAGTCCCCGGTAGCACCCCGGGAAATCGAGGATGGCTTGGGGAGTCCGGATGGATTTAGGCCTAAATCCGGACGAAAACGAGAAGCTGGGGGCGTGACTGGGCTATTTTCGTCCGTTCGGATGAAAAAAAGAGGTGATGGGGGCCTTCCCGGGGACATGGCTGGAGATGCTCTTACTCCCTGCGTTGGCGGTTCTGATTCCGGTGAGTGGGAAATAAGGATTCAGGATGTAGGGTCCTATGCAGTGGCCGGATCAGATGATGACGCACCCTCTCGGTGCCCACTCGCCGCTCTCTTCCGATCACTGCTCGCTGCCTGGCGCGCTTGTCGCCGCCCTCTGCACCCATCGCTCTCCGCCGCCGGTGCGGAAGAGGGGTTCAAGATGGAGGGAGGAACCAAGGAAGAGAGATGGAGGAGAGGGATCGGTGGAGCAGGGGGAATCGGAAACTGATCGGCGACAGTGCCGAACGGAGTGGCGGCAGCAAGTTAGGCAAGACGACTGATGACCCACAAGTATAGGGGATCGCAACAGTCTTCGCGGGAAGTAAAACCCAATTTATTGATTCGACACAAGGGGAGACAAAGAATACTTGAAAGCCTTAACAGCGGAGTTGTCAATTCAGCTGCACCTGGAAACAGACTTGCTCGCAAGAGTTTATCAGTAGTAACAGTTTTATAGTAGTAGCAGTAGTGAAATATCAGCACCAGTGTAACAAAGATAGCAGTAGTGATTATAGTAAACAACATGATTAAAATACTGTAGGCACAGGGATGGATGAACGGGCGTTGCATGGATGAGTGATACGTCTCAAACGTATCTATAATTTCTTATGTTCCATGCTACTTTTATGATGACACTCACATGTTTTATACATACTTTATGTCATATTTATGCATTTTCCGGCACTAACCTATTAACGAGATGCCGAAGAGCCGATTGCTTGTTTTCTGCTGTTTTCGGTTTCAGAAATCCTAGTAAGGAAATATTCTCGGAATTGGACGAAATCAACGCGGATCTTATTTTTCCACGAAGCTTCCAGAAGTCCGAAAGGGAAACGAAGTGGGGCGACGAGGCGGCCACGCAACAGGGCGGCGCGGCCCAGCCCCTGGCCGCGCGGCCCTGGCGTGTGGGCCCCTCGCGTCGCCCCTAAACCTACCTCTCCGACTATAAGAAGCCTTCGTCGATAATAACTCCAGTACCGAGAGCCACGATACGGAAAACCTTCTAGAGACGCCGCCGCCGCCAATCCCATCTCGGGGGATTCAGGAGATCGCCTCCGGCACCCTGCCGGAGAGGGGAATCATCTCCCGGAGGACTCTTCACCGCCATGGTCGCCTCCGGAGAGATGTGTGAGTAGTTCACCCCTGGACTATGGGTCCATAGCAGTAGCTAGATGGTCGTCTTCTCCTAATTGTGCTATCATTGTTCGATCTTGTGAGCTGCCTAACATGATCAAGATCATCTATTTGTAATGCTACATGTTGCGTTTGTTGGGATCCGATGAATATAGAATACTATGCTATGTTGATTATCAATCTATCATCTATGTGTTGTTTATGATCTTGCATGCTCTCTGTTATTAGTAGAGGCTCTGGCCAAGTCGTTACTTGTAACTCCAAGAGGGAGTATTTATGCTAGATAGTGGGTTCATGCCTCCATTAAATCTGGAACAGTGATAGAAAGCTCTAAGGTTGTGGATGTGCTGTTGCCACTAGGGATAAAACATCAATGCTATGTCTAAGGATGTATTTGTTGATTACATTACGCACCATACTTAATGCAATTGTCTGTTGTTTGCAACTTAATACTGGAGGGGGTTCGGATGATAACCTGAAGGTGGACTTTTTAGGCATAGATGCATGCTGGATAGCGGTCTATGTACTTTGTCGCAATGCCCAATTGAATCTCACACTACTCATCATAACATGTATGTGTATTGTCATGCCCTCTTTATTTGTCAATTGCCCAACTGTAATTTGTTCACCCAATATGCTATTTATCTTATGGGAGAGACACCACTAGTGAACTGTGGACCCCGGTCCATTCTTTTACATCAAATACAATCTACTGCAATACTCGTTCTACTGTTTTCTGCAAACATCATCATCCACACTATACATCTAATCCTTTGTTACAGCAAGCCGGTGAGATTGACAACCTCACTGTCACGTTGGGGCAAAGTAATTTGGTTGTGTTGTTCAGGTTCCACGTTGACGCCGGAATCCTTGGTGTGGCGCCGCACTACACTTCGCCGCCATCAACCTTCAACGTGCTTCTTGGCTCCTACTGGTTCGATAAACCTTGGTTTCTTACTGAGGAAAAACTTGCCGATGTACGCATCACACCTTCCTCTTGGGGTTCCCAACGGACGAGTGCTTTACCGTAACAAGGAAGCTACTTTCTGGCGACGTTGCAATGCCACGTCAACTCCCACGTCAGCAGCACTTTTTCTGGCGCCGTTGCCGGGGAGATCAGGACACGCTGCAAGAGGAGTCTCCACTTCCAATCTCTTTACTTTGTTTTTTGTCTTGCTTTATTTTATTTACTTCTTTGTTTGCTGCACTATATCAAAAATATAAAAAAATTAGTTGCTAGATTTAATTTATTTACTGTCTCGTTCTCCATATTAAAAACACACAAAAAATAGTTACTTGCATTTACTTTATTTAGTTTGCTTTATTTACTATTTCTAAAATGAGTAATCCTGAAGTTGAAGTTTGTTCGTTTAAGCAACAAGGGGGAGAATGTTTAAAAGATGCTTGGTATAGAATTAGTGATGCTCATAATAGATGCACTAAGAAACACTCCACCACTATCCTACTCAGAAATTTTTATGTTGGTATCTCTAGCTGGAATAGGTATGTTCTTGATTGTCTTGCGGGAGGTAATTTCCTAGGCACTCCTGCTTTGGAAGCTAGTTGTATTATTGAGAGTCTAGTTGGAATACCACATGTTAATGAAGTTAAAATTGAAATCTCTCTTGTCATGAAAAAGTTGGAGACCATAGAGCAAAATCTTCCAAGTATTAATACTAAATTGGGAATATTACTTAATAGCACTGATAAACTTGATAAATCTCTGGGTGGAATTAATGAGAGAATTGCCATCTTATAAACTTGTGCTACTCATGATAATCAAACCCATAGGATTAGTGAACTTGAAGAAGCTATGGGAATCTTGGGTTCAACTTTTTCTTCTCTTAAATTTAAGGAGAAAACTTATGTGGGTAAGGAGCAAAAGTTCATGTATGTCTCTAAGGTGCCTAAGCCAAAAAACTATTATAGACCTAAAATTGACAAAGCCCTTAGCACCACTATAGATAATGGAACATCTAAGATACCTATTGTGACAAGTTATGAAAATTATGATGTTGATGCTTCATCTCTTGATAATACTTGATTCACACTTTCTGCGCCTAGCTGAAAGGCGTTAAAGAAAAGCGCTTATGGGAGACAACCCATGATTTTACTACAGTATTTTTGTTTTATATTTGAGTCTTGGAAGTTGTTACTACTGTAGCAACCTCTCCTTATCTTTATTTTATTGCATTGTTGTGCCAAGTAAAGTCTTTGATAGTAGAGTTGATACTAGATTTGGATTGCTGCGCAGTAACAGATTTCTTACTGTCACGAATTTGAGCATTAGTCTCTGTAGGTAACTCAGAAAAATCTTCCAATTTACGTGAGTGATCCTCAGATATGTACGCAACTTTCATTAAATTTGAGCATTTTCATCTGAGCAAGTTTAGTGCCCCAGAAAAATTCGTCATTACGTACTGTTCTGTTTTGATAGATTCTGTCTTTTATTTCGCATTGCCTATTTTGCTATGCTTGATGGATTTCTTTATTCCATTAACTTTCAGTAGCTTTCTGCAATGTCCAGAAGTGTTAAGAATGATTGTGTCACCTCTGAATATGTGAATTTTTGATTATGCACTAACCCTCTAATGAGTTTGTTTCGAGTTTGGTGTGGAGGAAGTTTTCAAGGATCAAGAGAGGAGGATGATACAATATGATCAAGGAGAGTGAAAGCTCTAAGCTTGGGGATTCCCCCGTGGTTCATCCCTGCATATTTCAAGAAGACTCAAGCATATAAGCTTGGGGATGCCCAAGGCATCCCCTTCTTCATCGACAAATTATCAGGTTCCTCTAGTGAAACTATATTTTTATTCCGTCACATCTTATGTGCTTTGCTTGGAGCGTCTGTATGTTTTTGTTTTTGTTTTGTTTGAATAAAGTGGATCCTAGCATTCATTGTGTGGGAGAGAGACATGCTCCGCTGTTGCATATGGACAAATATGTCCTTGGCTTTACTCACAGTGTTCATGGCGAAGGTTGAAACTGCTTCGTTAATTGTTATTATGGTTGGAAACGGAAAATGCTACATGTGGTAATTGGTATAATGTCTTGAATAATGTGATACTTGGCAATTGTTGTGCTCATGTTTAAGCTCTTGCATCATATACTTTGCACTTATTAGTGAAGAAATACATAGACCTTGCTAAAATTTGGTTTGCATGATTGGTCTCTCTAAGGTCTAGATATTTTCTAGTAAGGGTTGAACAACAAGGAAGACGGTGTAGAGTCTTATAATGTTTGCAAGATGTTTTTATGTGAGTTTTGCTGTACCGGTTCATACTTGTGTTTGTTTCAAATAACCTTGCTAGCCTAAGCCTTGTATTGAGAGGGATTACTCCTCATGCATCCAAATCCGTGAGCCAAAAACTATGCCACTTGTGTCCACAATACCTACCTACTACATGGTATTTCTCCGCCATTCCAAAGTTAATTGCTTGAGTGCTACCTTTAAAATTCCATTCTTTGTCTTTGCAATATATAGCTCATGGGACAAATAGCCTAAAAACTATTGTGGTATTGAATATGTACTTATGTATCTTATTTCTTATTAAGTTGCTTGTTGAGCGATAACCATGTTCCTGGGGACGCCATCAACTATTCTTTGTTGAATATCATGTGAGTTTCTATTCATGTTCGTCTTGTCTGAAGTAAGGGTGATTTATCATGATCAAACAGTTTGAGTATTGATACATCTCCGACGTATCGATAATTTCTTATGTTCCATGCCACATTATTGATGATATCTACATGTTTTATACACATTATATGTCATATTTATGCATTTTCCGGCACTAACCTATTAACGAGATGCCGAAGAGCCGCTGTCGTTTTCTGCTGTTTTTGGTTTCAGAAATCCTAGTAAGGAAATATTCTCGGAATTAGACGAAATCAACGCCCAGGGGCCTATTTTCACACGAAGCTTCCAGAAGACCGAAGAGAAGACGAAGTGGGGCCACGAGGCGGCGCCACAGCAGGGCGGCGCGGCCCAGGAGCTGGCCGCGCGGCCCTAGCATGTGGGCCCCTCGTGACTCTCCCGACTCTGCCCTTCCGTCTACAAATAGCCTTCGTCGCGAAACCCCCAGTACCGAGAGCCACGATACGGAAAACCTTCCAGAGACGCCGCCGCCGCCAATCCCATCTCGGGGGATTCAGGAGATCGTCTCCGGCACCCTGCCGGAGAGGGGAATCATCTCCCGGAGGACCCTACACCGCCATGGTCGCCTCCGGATTGATGAGTGAGTAGTTCACCCCTGGACTATGGGTCCATAGCAGTAGCTAGATGGTCGTCTTCTCCTTATGTGCTTCATTGTCGGATCTTGTGAGCTGCCTAACATGATCAAGATCATCTATCTGTAATGCTATATGTTGTGTTTGTTGGGATCCGATGGATAGAGAATACTATGTTATGTTGATTATCAATCTATTACCTATGTGTTGTTTATGATCTTGCATGCTCTCCGTTATTAGTAGAGGATCTGGCCAAGTTTTTACTCTTAACTCCAAGAGGGAGTATTTATGCTCGATAGTGTGTTCATGCCTCCATTAAATCTGGAACAGTAACAGAAAGTTCTAAGGTTGTGGATGTGCTGTTGCCACTAGGGATAAAACATTGATGCTATGTCCGAGGATGTAGTTATTGATTACATTACGCACCATACTTAATGCAATTGTCTGTTGTTTGCAACTTAATACTTGGAAGGGGTTCGGATGATAACCCGAAGGTGGACTTTTTAGGCATAGATGCATGCTGGATAGCGGTCTATGTACTTTGTCGTAATGCCCAATTAAATCTCACAATACTCATCATATCATGTATGTGCATTGTCATGCCCTCTCTATTTGTCAATTGCCCAACTGTAATTTGTTCACCCAACATGCTATTTATCTTATGGGAGAGACACCTCTAGTGAACTCGTGGACCCGGTCCATTCTTTTAATCGAATACAATCTATCGCAATACTTGTTCTATTGTTCTTCGCAAACAATCATCATCCACACTATACATCTAATCCTTTGTTACGGCAAGCCGGTGAGATTGACAACCTCACTGTTTCGTTGGGGCAAAGTACTTTGGTTGTGTTGTGCAGGTTCCACGTTGGCGCCGGAATCCTTGGTGTTGCGCCGCACTACATCTCGCCGCCATCAACCTTCAACGTGCTTCTTGACTCCTACTGGTTCGATAAACCTAGGTTTCTTACTGAGGGAAACTTGCTGATGTACGCATCACACCTTCCACTTGGGGTTCCCAACGGACGCGTGTTGTACGCGTATCAAGCTAAATTTCTGGCGCCGTTGCCGGGGAGATCAAGACACGCTGCAAGGGGAGTCTCCACAATCCAATCTCTTTACTTTGTTTTTGTCTTGCTTTATTTTATTTACTACTTTGTTTGCTGCACTAAATCAAAACACAAAAAAATTAGTTGCTAGTTTTACTTTATTTGTTGTCTTGTTTGTTATATCAAAAACACACAAAAAATTAGTTACTTGCATTTACTTTACTTATTTCATCATGTTTCCTCCTAAGTTCACTCTGAAAGACATACCGGTAGGACAAGGGTCTATCATTGGAAGAGATAATATAGAAGAATTTTTCACTCATGTTAGTATGGTTGAAGATTTTGAAGATAGACACTTGGTAGAACTTGCTCCTACTTACGAAATTGCTGCTGCTTCTTTAGTACACATGATAGAAGCTAAATTTGTTAATCTCAATCCTATAATGCAGCATATGTTCCTTACACTAAGTGATATGGAAGAAGGAGAGAAGAAAGACTTTGTCCTAGAAACCCTTCTTAAAGAATTTGGTGATGTAGCAAGAGAAGCTAGAAAGGTCTTTACTAAATATAATATGCTTGGCTTTTATACAAACTTTGCTAACAAACTTTGCTAGCACCCTTGAAAAGATGGAAAAAGATAGACAAAAGTACACTAATAAAGTTAATTATGAGGGGGATATTAAAACATCAATACCTTGCAAGCTCTTGGGAATGTGCGAGGCACTAGAAAAGAATTTTAATTGGATTGTTCCTAAAGATTTGTTTGATGAGACTAGAAAGCCTAAGGGTAATGGAAAGGGAGCCTCTGAAACTTACATAGATAAGATACAATGCATAGTTGAGAAAACTCCACACCCCGCTGTAGATGCTCCATCTTTCGATAATACTTGATACACACTTTCTGCGCCTAGCTAAAAGGGGTTAAAGAAAAGCGCTTATGGGAGACAACCCATGTTTTTACTACAGTACTTTTATTTTATATTTGAGTCTTGAAGTTGTTACTACTGTAGCAACCTCTCCTTATCTTAGTTTTGTGCATTGTTGTGCCAAGTAAAATCGTTGATAGTAAGGTTCATACTAGATTTGGATTACTGCGCAGAAACAGATTTCTTTGCTGTCACGAATCTGGGCCTAATTCTCTACTCAGAAAATTATGCCAATTTACGTGAGGGATCCTCAGATATGTACGCAACTTTCATTCAATTTGAGCATTTTCATTTGAGCAAGTCTGGTACCTCAATAAAATTCGTATTTACGAACTAATCTGTTTTGACAGATTCTGCCTTTTATTTCGCATTGCCTGTTTTGCCATACTTGATGGATTTTTCGATTCCATTGACTTTCAGTAGCTTTGTGCAATGTCCATAAATATAAAGAATGATTGTGTCACCTCTGAATATGTAAATTTTGATTGTGCACTAACCCTCTAATGAGTTGTTTTGAGTTTGGTGTGGAGGAAGTTTTCAAGGATCAAGAGAGGAGAATGATACAACATGATCAAGGAGAGTGAAAGCTCTAAGCTTGGGGATGCCCCGGTGGTTCACCCCTGCATATATCAAGAAGACTCAAGCGTCTAAGCTTGGGGATGCCCAAGGCATCCCCTTCTTCATCGACAACATTATCAGGTTTCTCTAGTGAAACTATATTTTTATTCCATCACATCTTATGTACTTTGCTTGGAGCGTCTGTTTGTTTTTGTTTTTGTTTTGTTTGAATAAAATGGATCCTAGCATTCATTGTGTGGGAGAGAGACATGCTCCGCTGTTGCATATGGACACATATGTCCTTAGGCTTTACTCATAGTATTCATGGCGAAAGTTTCTTCTTCGTTAAATTGTTATATGGTTGGAATTGGAAAATGATACATGCAGTAATTGCTAAAATGTCTTGGATAATTTGATACTTGGCAATTGTTGTGCTCATGTTTAAGCTCTTGCATCATATACTTTGCACCTATTAATGAAGAAATACATAGAGCATGCTAAAATTTGGTTTTTTATAATTGGTCTCTCTAAGGTCTAGATAATTTCTAGTATTGAGTTTGAACAACAAGAAAGACGGTGTAGAGTCTTATAATGTTTACAATATGTCTTTTATGTGAGTTTTGCTGCACCGCTTCATCCTTGTGTTTGTTTCAAATAACCTTGCTAGCCTAAACCTTGTGTCGAGAGGGAATACTTCTCATGCATCCAAAATCCTTGAGCCAACCACTATGCCATTTGTGTCCACCATACCTACCTACTACATGGTATTTCTCCGCCATTCCAAAGTAAATTGCTTGAGTGCTACCTTTAAAATTTCCATTTCTTCACCTTTACAATATATAGCTCATGGGATAAATAGCTTAAAAACTATTGTGGTATTGAATATGTACTTATGCACTTTATCTCTTATTAAGTTGCTTGTTGTGCGATAACCATGTTCCTGGGGACGCCATCAACTACTCTTTGTTGAATATCATGTGAGTTGCTATGCATGTTCGTCTTGTCTGAAGTAAGGGAGATTTACCACTAAAATGGTTAGAGCATGCATAATGTTAGAGAAGAACATTGGGCCGCTAACTAAAGCCATGATTCATGGTGGAAGTTTCAGTTGTGGACAAATATCCTCAATCTCATATGAGAAAATTAATTGTTGCTACATGCTTATGCATAAAAGAGGAGTCCATTATCTGTTGTCTATGTTGTCCCGGTATGGATGTCTAAGTTGAGAATAATCAATAGCGAGAAATCCGATGCGAGCTTTCTCCTTAGACCTTTGTACAGGCGGCATAGAGGTACCCCTTTGTGACACTTGGTTAAAACATGTGTGTTGCGATGATAATCCCGGTAATCCGAGCTAATTAGGACAAGGTGCGGGCACTATTAGTATACTATGCATGAGGCTTGCAACTTGTAAGATATAATTTACATAACACATATGCTTTATTACTACCGTTGACAAAATTGTTTCTTGTTTTCAAAACCAAAGCTCTAGCACAAATATAGCAATCGATGCTTTCCTCTTTGAAGGACCTTTCTTTTACTTTTATGTTGAGTCAGTTCACCTATCTCTCTCCACCTCAAGAAGCAAACACTTGTGTGAACTGTGCATTGATTCCTACATACTTGCATATTGCACTTGTTATATTACTTTGCATTGACAACTATCCATGAGATATACATGTTACAAGTTGAAAGCAACCACTGAAACTTCATCTTCCTTTATGTTGCTTCAATACCTTTACTTTGAATTATTGCTTTATGAGTTAACTCTTATGCAAGACTAATTGATGCTTGTCTTGAAGTACTATTCATGAAAAGTCTTTGCTTTATGATTCATTTGTTTACTCATGTCATTTACATTGTTTTGATCGCTGCATTCATTACATATGCTTACAATAGTATGATCAAGGTTATGATGGCATGTCACTCCAGAAATTATCTTTGTTATCGTTTACACTGCTCGGGACGAGCGGGAACTAAGCTTGGGGATGCTGATACGTCTCCGACGTATCGATAATTTCTTATGTTCCATGCCACATTATTGATGATATCTACATGTTTTATACACCTTATATGTCATATTTATGCATTTTCCGGCACTAACCTATTAACGAGATGCCGAAGAGCCAGTTGTTGTTTTCTGCTGTTTTTGGTTTCAGAAATCCTAGTAAGGAAATATTCTCGGAATTGGACGAAATCAACGCCCAGGGGCCTATTTTCACACGAAGCTTCCAGAAGACCGAAGAGAAGACGTAGTGGGGCCACGAGGCGGCGCCACAGCAGGGCGGCGCGGCCCAGGAGCTGGCCGTGCGGCCCTAGCGTGTGGGCCCCTCGTGACTCTCCCGACTCTGCCCTTCCGCCTACAAATAGCCTTCGTCGCGAAACCCCCAGTACTGAGAGCCACGATACGGAAAACCTTCCAGAGACGCCGCTGCCGATCCCATCTCGGGGGATTCAGGAGATCACCTCCGGCACCCTGCCGGAGAGGGGAATCATCTCCCGGAGGACTCTACACCGCCATGGTCGCCTCCGGATTGATGAGTGAGTAGTTCACCCCTGGACTATGGGTCCATAGCAGTAGCTAGATGGTCGTCTTCTCCTTATGTGCTTCATTGTCGGATCTTGTGAGCTGCCTAACATGATCAAGATCATCTATCTGTAATGCTATATGTTGTGTTTGTTGGGATCCGATGGATATAGAATACTATGTTATGTTGATTATCAATCTATTACCTATGTGTTGTTTATGATCTTGCATGCTCTCCGTTATTAGTAGAGGCTCTGGCCAAGTTTTTACTCTTAACTCCAAGAGGGAGTATTTATGCTCGATAGTGGGTTCATGCCTCCATTAAATGCGGGACGATGATGAGAAAGTTCTAAGGTTGTGGATGTGCTTGTTGCCACTAGGGATAAAACATTGATGCTATGTCCGAGGATGTAGTTATTGATTACATTACGCACCATACTTAATGCAATTGTCTGTTGTTTGCAACTTAATACTGGAAGGGGTTCGGATGATAACTCTGAAGGTGGACTTTTTAGGCATAGATGCATGCTTGGATAGCGGTCTATGTACTTTGTCGTAATGCCCAATTAAATCTCACAATACTCATCATATCATGTATGTGCATTGTCATGCCCTCTCTATTTGTCAATTGCCCAACTGTAATTTGTTCACCCAACATGCTATTTATCTTATGGGAGAGACACCTCTAGTGAACTGTGGACCCCGGTCCATTCTTTTAATCGAATACAATCTACTGCAATACTTGTTCTACTGTTCTCTGCAAACAATCATCATCCACACTATACATCTAATGCTTTGTTACAGCAAGCCGGTGAGATTGACAACCTCACTGTTTCGTTGGGGCAAAGTACTTTGGTTGTGTTGTGCAGGTTTCACGTTGGCGCCGGAATCCCTGGTGTTGCGCCGCACTACATCTCGCCGCCATCAACCTTCAACATGCTTCTTGACTCCTACTGGTTCGATAAACCTTGGTTTCTTACTGAGGGAAACTTGCTGTTGTACGCATCACACCTTCCACTTGGGGTTCCCAACGGACGCGTGTTGTACGCGTATCAAGTATGCATATTGTTAGAGAAGAACATTGGGCCGCTAACTAAAGCCATGATCCATGGTGGAAGTTTCAGTTTGGACAACAATCCTTAATCTCTTATGAGAATATTATTTGTTGTTGAATGCTTATGCATTAAAGAGGAGTCCATTATCTGTTGTCTATGTTGTCCCGGTATGGATGTCTAAGTTGAGAATAATCAAAAGCAAGAAATCCAATGCGAACTTTCTCCTTAGACCTTTGTACATGCGACATAGAGGTACCCCTTTGTGACACTTGGTTGAAACATATGCTATGCTATGATAATCCATGTAAATCCAAGCTAATTAGGACAAGGTGCGGGCACTATTGGTATACTATGCATGAGGATTGCAACTTGTAGGATATAATTTACATAATACATATGCTTTATTACTACCATTGACAAAATTGTTTCTTGTTTTCAAAATAAAAGCTCTAGCACAAATATAGCAATCAATGCCTCCCTCTGCGAAGGGCCATTCTTCTACTTTTATGTTGAGTCAGTTTACCCATTTCCTTCTATCTTAGAAGCAAACACTTGTGTTAACTGTGCATTGATTCCTACATACTTGTATATTGCATTTATTATATTACTTTATGTTGACAACTATCCATGAGATATACATGTTACAAGTTGAAAGCAACCGTTGAAACTTAATCTTCCTTTGTGTTGCTTCAATACCTTTACTTTCAATTTATTGCTTTATGAGTTAACTCTTATGCAAGACTTATTGATGCTTGTCTTGAAAGTACTATTCATGAAAAGTCTTTGCTATATGATTCAATTGTTTACTCATTGTATTTACCATTGCCTCGAATCGCTGCATTCATTACATGTGCTTACAATAGTATTGATCAAGATTATGATAGCCTGTCACTTAAGAAATTAACTTTGTTATCGTTTACCTACTCGAGGACGAGTAGGAACTAAGCTTGGGGATGCTTGATGCGTCTCAAACGTATCTATAATTTCTTATGTTCCATGCTACTTTTATGATGATACTCACATGTTTTATACATACTTTATGTCATATTTATGCATTTTCCGGCACTAACCTATTAACGAGATGCCGAAGAGCCAGTTGCTGTTTTATGCTGTTTTTGGTTTTAGAAATCCTAGTAAGGAAATATTCTCGGAATTGGACGAAATCAACGTCCATGATCTTATTTTTCCACGAAGCTTCCAGAAGTCCGAAAGGGAAACGAAGTGGGGCGACGAGGCGGCCACACAACAGGGCGGCGCGGCCCAGCCCCTGGCCGCGCGGCCCTGGCGTGTGGGCTCCTCGCGTCGCCCTAAACCTACCTCTCCGACTATAAGAAGCCTTCGTCGATAATAACTCCAGTACCGAGAGCCACGATACGGAAAACCTTCCAGAGACGCCGCCGCCGCCAATCCCATCTTGGGGGATTCAGGAGATCGCCTCCGGCACCCTGCCGGAGAGGGGAATCATCTCCCGGAGGACTCTTCGCCGCCATGGTCGCCTCCGGAGTGATGTGTGAGTAGTTCACCCCTGGACTATGGGTCCATAGCAGTAGCTAGATGGTCGTCTTCTCCTAATTGTGCTATCATTGTTCGATCTTGTGAGCTGCCTAACATGATCAAGATCATCTATTTGTAATGCTACATGTTGCGTTTGTTGGGATCCGATGAATATGGAATACTATGCTATGTTGATTATCAATCTATCATCTATGTGTTGTTTATGATCTTGCATGATCTTCGTTATTAGTAGAGGCTCTGGCCAAGTCGTTACTTGTAACTCCAAGAGGGAGTATTTATGCTAGATAGTGGGTTCATGCCTCCATTAAATCTAGGACAGTGACAGAAAGTTCTAAGGTTGTGGATGTGCTGTTGCCACTAGGGATAAAACATCAATGCTATGTCTAAGGATGTATTTGTTGATTACATTACGCACCATACTTAATGCAATTATCTGTTGTTTGCAACTTAATACTGGAGAGGGTTCGGATGATAACCTGAAGGTGGACTTTTTAGGCATAGATGCATGCTGGATAGAGGTCTATGTACTTTGTCGTAATGCCCAATTGAATCTCACACTACTCATCATAACATGTATGTGCATTGTCATGCCCTCTTTATTTGTCAATTGCCCAACTGTAATTTGTTCACCCAACATGCTATTTATCTTATGGGAGAGACACCACTAGTGAACTGTGGACCCCGGTCCATTCTTTTACATCAAATACAATCTCTTCGCAATACTCGTTCTCACTGTTTTCTCGC
The DNA here is from genome assembly GCF_022539505.1 of Lolium rigidum. Lineage (NCBI taxonomy): Eukaryota > Viridiplantae > Streptophyta > Magnoliopsida > Poales > Poaceae > Lolium > Lolium rigidum. The sequence goes on along the minus strand of NC_061509.1, from coordinate 254,933,563 downwards.
AAACATCATCATCCACACTATACATCTAATCCTTTGTTACAGCAAGCCGGTGAGATTGACAACCTCAACTGTCACGTTGGGGCAAATTAATTTGGTTGTGTTGTGCGGGTTCCACGTTGGCGTCGGAATCCCTGGTGTTGCGCCGCACTACACTTCGCCGCCATCAACCTTCAACGTGCTTCTTGGCTCCTCTTGGTTCGATAAACCTTGGTTTCTTGCGAGGGAAAACTTGCCGCTGTACGCATCACACCTTCCTCTTGGGGTTCCCAACGGACGAGTGCTTTACCATCACAAGGAAGCTACTTTCTGGCGACGTTGCAATCCCACGTCAACTCCCACGTCAGCAATGAGAGAAACTCATGTAACAATCAAAGTTGGGCATTTGCAGATAGTAATAAAACAGTATCCAAGTACTAAACAATCCATAGGCATGTGTTCCATATTTAGTCGTACGTGCTCGCAATGAGAAACTTGCACAACATCTATTGTCCTACCAGCCGGTGGCAGCCGGGCCTCTAGGGAATCTACTGGAAATTAAGGTACTCCTTTTAATAGAGCACCGGAGCAAAACATTAACACTCCGTGAACACATGTGATCCTCACATCACCGCCTTCCCCTCCGGTTGTCCCAATTTCTGTCACTTTGGGGCCTTGGGTTCCGGACAGCGACATGTGTATACAACTTGCAGGTAAGATCATAAAACAATGAATATCGTCATGAAACAATAACATGTTCAGATCTGAGATCATGGCACTCGGGCCCTAGTGACAAGCATTAAGCATAACAAGTTGCAACAATATCATCAAAGTACCAAATACGGACACTAGGCACTATGCCCTAACAATCTTATGCTATTACATGACCAATCTCATCCAATCCCTACCATCCCCTTCAGCCTACAACGGGGGAATTACTCACACATGGATGGGGGAAACATGGCTGGTCGATGGAGAGGCATCGGTGGTGATGGCGGCGATGATCTCCTCCAATTCCCCGTCCCGACGGAGTGCCAGAACGGAGTTTCTGGTCCCGAGACGGAGTTTCGCGATGGTGGCGGCGTTCTGGATGGTTTCTGGCGACTTCGACCTTCTCGTCTCGCGTTTTTAGATCGAAACCCTTAAATAGTCCAGAGGGGGCGTCAGAGGCTGGCCGAGGCGGCCACACAGTAGGGCGGCGTCCCCCCTACAGGCCGCGCCGGCCTAGTGTGTGGGGGCCCTGGGCCCCGCCCAGGCCTGCCCTTCTGGCTCCGTGAATCTTCTGGAAAAATAAGCCCTTCGATATAAATTCCGGGGATTTTCCTGAAAGTTGAATTTCTGCACAAAAACGAGACACCAGAGCAATTCTGCTGAAAACAGCGTTAGTCCGTGTTAGTTGTATCCAAAATACACAAATTAGAAGCAAAACAATAGCGAAAGTGTTCGGGAAAGTAGATACGTTTTGGACGTATCAACTCCCCCCAAGCTTAGCTTATTGCTTGTCCTCAAGCAATTCAGTTAATGACTGAGTGCGATAAAAGAACTTTCACGAACATATTTGTTCATATGATGTAAATATTCTCATGATATGGACAAGTACTTAGGCAATTCATAATAAGATACATGCAAATAAGATCATCTAATAGCTATGTCAATCATGGAAAAGGTACCAACAAATTAATAATAAGCATCATGAATCATGTCTATCAGCAGGATTGCAATGTTCATAAAAGGATATGATAAAGTGGTATCTCGCTTGCCCGTATTTGTACATCAAAACATAAATGCTCGAACACCTCTGAAGTTCATGGAAAGACTAGAAGTAGAGATTGTCAAAGATAAAAGCATCAAAGTTATACCACAGTTAATCACATTTTGGGACAAGCATATTATACTAAGAATGACAGTTGTGCTCTCAAGAAAGTGCTCAAAGAAAGGATAGTGACTCAATGTAAAAATAAAAGATTGACCCTTCGCAGAGGGAAGCAGGGATTAACATGCGCTAGAGCTTTTCATTTTTAAATCAGGAGTAAAATTATTTTGAGAGGTGTTTGTTGTTGTCAACGAATGGTAATGGGTACTCCAACAACCTCATCAACCAGACTTTCAAGAGCGGCTCCCATGAAGGACATTATTTCTACCAGCAAGGTAGATCATCCCCCTTCTCTTTTGTTTACACAAGCCATGGCTAACCGAATCCTCGGGTACCTTCCAATCAATCTCATACCATGGAGGAGTGTCTATTTACAAAATTAAGTTGCTTACTGATGAATCAGGGCAAAACATGTGAAGAGAATTATTAATGAAAGTTAATTAATTGGGGCTGGGAACCCCGTTGCCAGCTCTTTTTGCAAAATTATTGGATAAGCGGATGTGCCACTAGTCCATTATGAAAGTCTGTCAAAAGTAAATGACAAGGTTGAAAGATAAACACCACATACTTCCTCATGAGCTATAAAACATTGACACAAATTGAGAATCATTTTGAAGGTTTAAAGGTAGCGCATGAGAATTTACTTGGAATGGTTTGAAATGCCATGCATAGGTATTTATGGTGGACACTTTGGAATAACTTGGTTTTCAGGGGTTTGGAAGCACGAGCAGCGTTCCTGCTCAGTACAAGTGAAGGCTAGCAATAGACTAGGGAGCGATAATCAAGAGAGCAGTAACCGTCATAATCATGCTTGCGGCAAAATAAATTAACGGATGCATAAAAGTGATACAAGAACTCTGAGGAAAAGTAAATCATTGAGGCTTAATTGACTTTTGTTCAGTCATATGCATGCGTGAGCATGTGCCAAGTCGATTCAAGTGAATTATTCAGAGGAGGATACCACAATGTCATACCTATTTATGAATAAGACAATGCAAGCAAACATCTATGACATGCTACTCATATTAATAAACTGGAGCTAAACATGAGAGATCATGAACTACTAGACTTTCTTAAATGGCATATACCTCACATGAACCAACTAAGCATGCTCACATGGATGAGTATATGTACAAAAATGAAAACAAATAGAGTTCATACCAGCCTCTCACCACAGTCGAATTGTCGTAGATCGTCATTATTGCCTTTCACTTGTGTAGCTTGAATAATAAGGAATGAAAACCACGCTCCAGCCACCGAAGATCATTGAACTCCATAATGAACTTTACAAAACCAAAGAAGAACAGCAAATATTTTTGGTGTTTTCGAATTGGAAACAAGAACAAAAGGAAACAAGCAAACAAAGCAAAATCTTTTTGGATTTTCTTATAGCAAACCAACGATAGCAAATAAAGCAAAGTAAAAGCAAGAAACCAAAATAAACAAATGGTGAAGAGAAACAACAGAAATATTTTTGGTCTTTTTGTGTTTTAGGAAAGAAACAAAGCAAAAACAAGAAAATGAAAACTAGAAGAGTCACATAAACACAAAGCGACGAGAATTCGTCAAACTTGACAGTGATACGATAATCGATTTTTAAGAAATTCTTCCGCTGCTCAGCTCGAAAAGTGTTAAACTAATGAAAGTTAGATAACAACCTGGGGAACATGCACAAAAATTGGATTCGCAAAATAACGTTCTGGATGTTTTTGAGAATTTTTTTGGTATCAGTCCAGAATCTGTTTTCAGGCAGCACTTCCCCAAATATCATCTCCCTCTTATTAGAAAACCACTTTAAGAAGCTAAACAAGTATGTACAAGTATCCAAAAACTAAAATATGCAAAGAATGAGTGATGACGGTATACCTCCCCCCAAGCTTAGGCTTTTGGCCTAAGTGGAGATCAATCCCATGGTGCCCATGAAGTAGCACCTCCGTA
>NC_061509.1:254917969-254929676 GCF_022539505.1 Lolium rigidum | reverse complement strand
AAAAAGGCAAGTGCCCAAATATGAGGTGCCAAAAAAAATCCAAGAAAAGAAAGTTTTATAGTACATAGAGGATGACATGCGGGTCCCATTTAGCAGCAGCGGTATCACCGTTTGAGAGGCGGCAGGGGATCGAAAAAAAAAGGCAAGTGACCAAATATGAGGTGCCAAAAAAAATCCAAGAAAAGAAAGTTTTATAGTACATAGAGGATGACATGCGGGTCCCATTTAGCAGCAGCGGTATCACCGTTTGAGAGGCGGCAGGGGATCGAAAAAAAAAGGCAAGTGACCAAATATGAGGTGCCAAAAAAAACTCCAAGAAAAGAAAGTTGATTGCACATAGAGGATGACATGCGGGTCCCATTTAGCAGCAGCGGTCTCAACGTTTCCAAGGCGGCAAGGGATCAAAAGAAAAAGGAAGTAGCCGTAAATCGGGGGTCAAAAAAATCCAAGAATAGAAAGAATTTTGGTTCATAGAGGATGACATGCGGGACCCATGATCCCGCATCGTAAACGGCTCGATCGGAGAACGTTGAACGAGATGGCGCGATCGAGAAAAAACAATGCCGCAGAGGCTGCCATCCGGGCCCTACATCCCCTGGCGGTGCGGATTTGCGTTGACTCGGCCGGCGAACCCGAGATTTCGAGATGCACCACGTCCCGGCCACCATACGCGACGTTTTGGCCGCTTTCGTCGGGCTAGGTGGCCTCAAAAACGAGAAAAAAAAGTTTTGACATGCACCACGGAGGGACCCAAAATCGTCGGCCATGGTACACCAGCAACCACGGCGCGACTTCAACTTCGTCGGCCATGGCAACTTTTCTTGTAGTGTATGCCGCCTGTACAAAGGTCTAAGGAGAAAGCTCGCATTTTGGATTTCTCGCTATTGATTATTCTCAACTTAGACATCCATACCGGGACAACATAGACAACAGATAATGGACTCCTCTTTTATGCATAAGCATGTAACAACAAGTAATAATTTTCTCATATGAGATTGAGGATATATGTCCAAAACTCGAAACTTCCACCATGGATCATGGCTTTAGTTAGCGGCCCAATGTTCTTCTCTAACAATATGCATGCTTAACCATAAGGTGGTAGATCGCTCTTACTTCGTACAAGACGAACATGCATAGCAACTCACATGAAATTCAACAAAGAGTAGTTGATGGCGTCCCCAAAGTGAACATGGTTATCGCACAACAAGCAACTTAATAAGAGATAAAGTGCATAATTACATATTCAATACCGCAATAGTTTTTAAGCTATTTGTCCCATGAGCTATATATTGCAAAGGTGAATGATGGAATTTTAAAGGTAGCACTCAAGCAATTTACTTTGGAATGGCGGAGAAATACCATGTAGTAGGTAGGTATGGTGGACACAAATGGCATAGTGGTTGGCTCAAGTATTTTGGATGCATGAGAAGTATTCCCTCTCGATACAAGGTTTAGGCTAGCAAGGCTTATATGAAACAAACACAAGGATGAACCGGTGCAGCAAAACTCACATAGAAGACATATTGAAAACATTATAAGACTCTACATCGTCTTCCTTGTTGTTCAAACTCAATACTAGAAATTATCTAGACTTTAGAGAGACCAAACATGCAAACCAAATTTTAGCATGCTCCATGTATTTCTTCATTAATGGGTGCAAAGCATATGATGCAAAAGCTTAAACATGAGCACAACAATTGCCAAGTATCACATTACCCAAGACATTTATAGCAATTACTACATGTATCATTTTCCAATTCCAACCATATAACAATTTAACGAAGGAGAAACTTCGCCATGAATACTATGAGTAGAAACCAAGGACATACTTGTCCATATGCTACAGCGGAGCGTGTCTCTCTCCCATAAAGTGAATGCTAGGATCCATTTTATTCAAACAAAACAAAAAACAAAAACAAACCGACGCTCCAAGCAAAGCACATAAGATGTGATGGAATAAAAATATAGTTTCAGTGGAGGAACCTGATAATGTTGTCGATGAAGAAGGGGATGCCTTGGGCATCCCCAAGCTTAGACGCTTGAGTCTTCTTAGAATATGCAGGGGTGAACCACCGGGGCATCCCCAAGCTTAGAGCTTTCACTCTCCATGATCATGTTGCATCATACTCCTCTCTTGATCCTTGAAAACTTCCTCCACACCAAACTCGAAACAACTCATTAGAGGGTTAGTGCACAATAAAAATTAACATATTCAGAGGTGACACAATCATTCTTAACATTTCTGGACATTGCATAATGCTACTAGACATTAATGGATCAAAGAAATTCATCCAACATAGCAAAAGAGGCAATGCGAAATAAAAGGCAGAATCTGTCAAAACAGAACAGCTCGTATTGACGAATTTTAAAATGGCACCAGACTTGCTCAAATGAAAATTCTCAAATTGAATGAAAGTTGCGTACATATCTGAGGATCATGCACGTAAATTGGCATAATTTTCTGAGCTACCTACAGGGAGGTGGACCCAGATTCGTGACAGCAAAGAAATCTGGAACTGCGCAGTAATCCAAATCTAGTACTTACTTTTCTATCAACGGCTTAACTTGGCACAACAAAACACAAAACTAAGATAAGGAGAGGTTGCTACAGTAGTAAACAACTTCCAAGACACAAAATAAAAACAAAGTACTGTAGGTAAAAACATGGGTTGTCTCCCATAAGCGCTTTTCTTTAACGCCTTTCAGCTAGGCGCAGAAAGTGTGTATCAAGTATTATCGAAGGGTGGTGCATTCTCAGCGAGGTGCGGAGTTTTCTCAACCAGGCATAATATATTAGATACATAAGTTTTAGCATCTCCCTTTTCATTAGTCTTAGGCGTGCTACTCTCATCAAACAAATTTTCAGGAACAAGCCAAGCATAGTTATTTTCTAGTGCATCATTCATAGCTAAGAGTTTACATGGTATTGGTGCTTTGATCTCCCCACCATCATCAATATTATTAGTGTATCTTATTCTATCCATGTCCATCTTTTCAAGGAGACTAACAAAATTAGTATGAGAACCAAGCATATTAAATTTAGCAAAGACCTTTCTAGCTTCTCTTGCTAGACCACCAAATTCTCTAAGAAGGGTTTCTAAAACAAAATCTTTCTTTTCCCCTTCTTCCATATCACCAAGTGTGAGAAACATGTGTTGGATTATAGGATTGAGATTAACAAATTTAGTTTCCAACAGGCGAACTAAATGCGCAGCAGCAATTTCATAAGTAGGCGCAAGGTCTACCAAGTGTCTATCTTCAAAATTTTCAATGGTACTAACATGATTGAAAAATTCTTCTATATTATTTCTCCCAACTATAGACCCACGTCCTACCGGTATACCTTTCGTGGTAAAATTAAAAGGAAACATGATGAAATAAGTAAAGTAAATGCAAGTAACTAATTTTTTTGTGTTTTTGATATAGCAAACAAGATAGCAAATAAAGTAAAACTAGCAACTAATTTTTTTTTGTATTTTGATTTAGTGCAGCAAACAAAGTAGTAAATAAAACTAAGCAAGACAAAAACAAAGTAAAGAGATTGAGAAGTGGAGACTCCCTTGCAGCGTGTCTTGATCTCCCGGCAACGGCGCCGTAAAAGAGCTTGATGGCGTGTAACTCACACGTTCGTTGGGAACCCCAAGAGGAAGGTATGATGCGCACAGCAGCAAGTTTTCCCTCGTAAAGAAACCAAGGTTTATCGAACCAGGAGGAGCCAAGAAGCACGTTGAAGGTTGATGGCGGCGGGATGTAGTGCGGCGCAACACCAGGGATTCCGGCGCCAACGTGGAACCCGCACAACACAACCAAAGTACTTTGCCCCAACGAAACGCTGAGGTTGTCAATCTCACCGGCTTGCTGTAACAAAGGATTAACCGTATTGTGTGGAAGATGATTGTTTGCGAAAAACAGTAGAACAAGTATTGCGAAGTAGATTGTATTTCGAGAAAGAGAATTGGACCGGGGTCCACAGCTCACTAGAGGTGTCTCTCCCATAAGACAAACAAGCATGTTGGGTGAACAAATTACAGCTTGGGCAATTGACAAATAAAGAGAGCATGACCATGCACATACATATCATGATGAGTATAGTGAGATTTAATTGGGCATTACGACAAAGTACATAGACCGCCATCCAACTGCATCTATGCCTAAAAAGTCCACCTTCAGGTTATCATCCGAACCCCCTCCAGTATTAAGTTGCTAACAACAGACAATTGCATTAAGTATTGCACGTAATGTAATCAATAACTACATCCTTAGACATAGCATCAATATTTTATCCCTAGTGGCAACAGCACATCCATAACCTTAGTGGTTCTTGTCACTCCTCCGCATTCACTGGAGGCATGAACCCACTATCGAGCATAAATACTCCCTCTTGGAGTTACTAGCATCAACTTGGCCAAAGCATCTACTAATAACGGAGAGCATGCAAGATCATAAACAACACATAGATATAACTTTGATAATCAACATAACAAGTATTCTCTATTCATCGGATCCCAACAAACGCAACATATAGAATTACGGATAGATGATCTTGATCATGTTAGGCAGCTCACAAGATCCGACAATGATAGCACAATGGGGAGAAGACAACCATCTAGCTACTCGCTATGGACCCATAGTCCGGGGGTAGACTACTCACACATCACACCGGAGGCGACCATGGCGGCGTAGAGTCCTCCGGGAGATGAATCCCCTCTCCGGCAGGGGTGCCGGAGGCGATCTCCTGGATCCCCCGAGATGGGATCAGCGGTGGCGGCGTCTCAGTAAGGTTTTCCGTATCGTGGCTCTCGGTACTGGGGGTTTCGTCACGGAGGCTTTAAGTTGGCGGAAGGGCAAGTCAGGAGGCGGCGCGAGGGGCCCAGACCATAGGGCCGCGCGGCCAGGGCAGGGGCCGCGCGGCCAGGGCAGGGGCCGCGCCGCCCTAGGGTTTGGCCGCCTCGTGGCCCCACTTCGTTGACTCTTCGGTCTTCTGGAAGCTTCGTGGCAAAATAGGACCCTGGGCGTTGATTTCGTCCAATTCCGAGAATATTTCGTTACTAGGATTTCTGAAACCAAAAACAAGCAGTAAAACAAGAATCGGCACTTCGGCATCTTGTTAATAGGTTAGTTCCAGAAAATGCACGAATATGACATAAAGTGTGCATAAAACATGTAGATAACATCAATAATGTGGCATGGAACATAAGAAATTATCGATACGTCGGAGACGTATCAGCGGCACCTGTCGAAGTTTACACCAGTATCCCGAGGTCATGTCCAGGGACGTGATCTTGAAGTAGGTTTTTGCGGATTGCCACTAGAGCAGTTAACTAGTACCTGATCCGTCAGATGAACTAGCCCCAACTACCATTATCCCTGTACAATATAGAATTTTATGTGAAGAAATATAAAAAAGTTGAAGTTGTTGAATAAAAATAAACAGTGGAGATTTTCCTTGACTCTACAATTCAAGCAAAATCTCGGGGGCTACTGACATAGGCATCCCAAATGGGCCTGCCGAAGATAGTACCCGGAGTTTACTGAAGGCCCATTACCCGAAGAATAAGAAGATTCGGGAGCCCAAGATATATTAAGGAAAGTTAGAGTTGTAATAGGAACTGTTATTTGTAATCCGGCGGGATGAGTTAGAAACCGTCCCGGACTCTGTAACTTGTACAAAACGAAACCCTCGGCTCCACCTCCTATATAAAGGGGGAGTCGAGGGACGAAGAGATCATCGAATCATTGTTACAAACCCTAGTTCTCATAATCGTCGAGTACTTTTCGGCTGAAACCTTCGAGATCTACTTGCCCTCTACTTCCAACTAAACCCTAGCCTACAATCCATAGGCATTGACAAGTTGATACCTTGTCAGTAGGTGCAATGAGGACGAGGGCGGAGACTCGGACCGCGAGGCTGCTGACATAAACTGGAATCCCAAGCATCAAGCGGGCAGTGAAGCTACGCTATCTCATGCGCAGAGAGGGGCGCGACTGGAGAGGTCGGCGTACAATCAGGTGCCGACGAGGAGCTATCACCCACACGCACAGAGGCCACCAAAGGGGGCGACGGAGAGCAACACGCCGATGAAGACAGAGTCGGCAAAGCGCGGTCATAACCACGTGAAGAGGCCGCGAAAGTCGATGTAGAGCGACAGGCCGACGTAGACGGAGTCGACGAAGCGCGGCCATAACCGCGGGAAGAGGCCGCAAAAGTCGATGTAGAACGGTGGGCCACGTAGACGAAGTCGGCGAAGCGCGGGCAGAGCCGCATGAAGAGGCCGCAAAAGTCGATGTAGAGCGGCGGGCCGACGTAGACGAAGTCGGCGAAGCACGGGCAGAGCCGCATGAAGAGGCCGCAAACGGCGACGAAGAATGGCTAGCCGTTATCCACGGAGACAGCGGACAAATACCAAGTACCTAAGGGAGGCCCAAAGATAAGGCGAGATCAGTGGAAGAAGACATCGGGTAACAACAGCCGACGACAGTATTTTTTTTTTGATATTTTTTTTTTGCTTTTTTTTAGATCGAAGTGAACAGAGGAGAGAGAAAACGGAGCACGGGACGGCCGGCGCGGGATGAGCAGGGGCCGGCGCGGGCAAAGTCAACAGAGGAGAGAGAAGGGGCGGGCGGATCCTTCCGCGCGACCAGATCGAGCAGGCAGGGGCGGCAGGCGCGGGAGAGCAGGCAGGAGCGGCCGGCGCGGGATCGGGAGCCGGCAGAGGACGGCACGGCGTGGATCGGGAGCCGGCAGAGAGATGCCAGGCGGAGAGCGTCTGGGGCGAGGAGCGGCCGGCACGGGAGAGGAGCAGCCGGCGGAGGACGGGAAGAGGCGGCCGGCAGGGCGCAGGCCGGCGGGGGAGACAAGGCAGCGGCCGGCGGGGGCGACGGGACGGCGGCCGGCGGGGAAGACGAGGCGGCGGCCGGCCAAGGAGGGAGAGCGGCGGCGGAACAAGCCAAGGCACCGCGCGGATTAGAAAAATAGGACCAAAATTAGCTCTGATACCATGTTAGGACAATATGCTTGTTGTATTACCAGGGGGCCAAAGGCCACAATATATAGTACATGTACAGGTGCACATATGCAGAAAGCCCCCTAACATATGGGGAAACTACAGACAGATATATACATCTAACACTTGTTTCATATAATCTCCTCACGTAGACAGCTGGAGGAAGCAGGCGAGGTAGAGATAGAAGTTTTTTTCCAACCATTAGCCAGCACAAGGTTTGGTGTTTCAGCACCTATTTTTCATGCACGCAGTGTGACGATCTTTTGTTTTCGCATGGTTGAAGTAAAAGAATAAATGAATCTAACGTATAACTTTTGTGGCCTATACCTCATTTTTTGTTAAACATATTAGTGATCAAATTATCCCTTAAATTACGTACACACACCTCTTAAACTGTGATGGATGGAGTATATACGCATGAATCAGCTGTCAACTTGTAATGCTTATGTCAAGGTCAACCAGGAGAGCTTCGAGGTCGCCCCTTCAATGTCAACTTGTACTGTTCTACAAATATATCCGTGGATGCTTGTGTAGCACGTTGTATCGCTGCGTCCCGTGTTTAATAATGTAGAAATTATTGAAGATCGTAGTCAAATCTCGTGAATCGTGATCCGTGCTTAGTTGCTTGTAGTGATCTCTATGTCAGATGGCTTGTATTTCATCATCTCACTATGTAACTGAATCACTTTTTTTTGCGAAACACGATACAGATATAGACGCTAACAACACACGGCTCGATTGTGTCTTTGTCAGATACCATTACAATTTTGTGGCACATTTGCCAGAACACACCGCTTGGCTAAAAACGGAAAGTTTTGCACTTTTACCTGGAATGCTATAAAATAACGATGTCATGTAGCAAAAAAATTCTAACAATTACGCAGGTACACCTTTCTATGAATGAAGGTTGTGAATGAAGGTACGCCCTATCCTTATGAACAACACATCAGAGAGACTAAGTACAACAAATTGATATGGCGGGTCTTGAGATTAATGGAGTTATCGTTGACGCCTCGTCATCGACGATACAGTATGCAGCTTGCAGAAGATGGAAGGGAAATTTCTTACCGCAATAGTAATTGCGTCTCTTCTGTCTACCTGAGTTCCTACCTCTACCATGTTACGGATATGCAAAATATACACTGCCTACACTAACTAGCACCCAAGCGCATCACCAACGCCTGGGTGAAAAGCCGAGTGCCCTGCGTAGAACCACACCACACTCGGGCTCAGCAGGCTCCAATACCAATAGCAGCAACACTCTTGTAAAACATCCACTTGATCTCGTTCAGAAAGGTTACTATGTAATCAACTTGGCACCACGAACGTCCTGTAAAATATAAGGAACTTACAACTGTGCTTGGAGTCGGGCGCTATAAATAGCCGCGTGCAGTCTGTTGTGTAAAACTCATCTCATTCAACCCAGCTCACAATGGCAGCCACTAAACTTGCAACTCTTGGGTTCGTTTTCCTCTTGGGTGTTGGATTAGCCAATGCTGTGAGGGTAGCTAGATACTCGGGGTCCCAAGGAATTGGCAGTGGAGAAGGAAGGGGTGGTGGTGATGTGGATGGCATTGGCTCAGGGTCCGGGGCTGGGACGGGGTCTAGCCAGAGTAGTGCGAGTAGTGGTGCTAGCTCACGCAGTGGAGGCGGCGGTGGAGGTGGTGGGAGTAGCCAGTCTAGTGGAGCCGGAAATGGTCGAGGAGCAGGCCAGGGCTCAAGCTCTAGCACGTATAGTGATGGAATTAGTGGTGGCGGCTCTTCTAGCGCAGTTGGTGCTGGCCGTGGTGCTGGCCAAGGAAAAGCCGGAGGTGGTTATGGATCCAGTGGGCATGGATACGGCGGTGGCACTGGCTCCGGCTCTAGCTGGGCTACTAACGTCCTTGGTGGACCAACTCTAGCATCTGCCAACGCTGAAGGCCACGGTGGTGCCATGGGAACGGGAGAAAACGGTGGGAGCGGCGATGGCCAAGGCTTGGGATCTGGCAATGCTGATGCACACCCGTAAATTCTCCACTAATTCAAACATGGAAGCCCAACTTAGTGTTCCGCTTTGATGCAAGATAATTTGCTTTCATCTTTTTTATTTGTACCCACTTTTGTGCATTGGTTAGTTGCAAATAAAGGGCTTCATATGTATTTCATAAATATATTGTAATGTATTATACCATATATATATTCAGTATACCAACGCTATTACGGTGATCGCCAATTAGTTGTGCTAAGATGAGGATTCTAACATAGGCGTGACTCGAGGAGCTATCCGCCATTTGGATTGGCAGAAAGTCACTCTCCGCAGGCGAGTAGGCGGGATGAATGTGTTAGAGATAGAGTTGTATTAGAATCAAATAGCTAGGATAGATGAATCCTAACTATATACGTTGTATAAGCTTGCACCGCATTATGCTCATATATATAAATAGAGAACCAGACTCGGTGGGTTATCCGAGTAGAACAAAACCTACCTGATCAAATATAGATTTTACAGAATGTACCGCATGTGTGAGTTTTATTCTTATTGTTGCTTTGCTTTTTTGTCAGGGTTTCAAATGTGCATGCCCTTAGTGAATGAGATTTCCTTTTTGTGTCTTGGTGTGCTTGTCGGAGATGCGTATGAACTAAGGGCATGTTTAATTCATAAAAATATTGGAGGAAAACCATAGGAATAGGAAATTTTCCTTTAGTTTAGGTTTCATAGGGAAATCAAAGAAATTCTACAGTCCACTCAAACCTCTTTTTTACATTCCTAGGCACAAATTAAGAACAAGGCAAAGGTCATAAGTTGCATTATAAGGACATAATATATTACCTTTACATTTATTTTAATCATGATTTAATTATTGTTTTAAAGATTCCTGTGTTTTTCCTGTTTGAATCAAACATCCAATTTAACAAATTCCTATAGTTTTACAACCCTATAGGATTACACATACATTCCTATCACATTTATATGTTTTTCCTATTCCTACGTTTGTGAAATCCTATGAATCAAACAAGCCATGATTGGTGAGCTAATGCTGTTGTAGTACATAATCATGAGCCATGTGGCTACCTATCTAATACTATTTTGCTATAGCAATTTTAGTACGGATTATAAAATACACATGTTGGTCTGTTTGATACTCGATTGATGATTGATTTTTCTGGTTAACTTTTTTATGCAGATTACGGTTTAACTCCACAAACACAAATAGAGCCGGCAAGAGCAAGTAAATTCTGCCCCTTAGGTCCATGGTCTACACTGGTCATGGCGCATGCGGCATGCCAATTGTTGTGGGGAAACGCATATCTTTGTCATTCCTTCGGGTGGAGGGGACGAGCAATGATTAATAATAACATGATTTATTGTTTGATTTACTCTTCCGGTTCGTTGGATGGTTTGGCCTTTGAAATGATGATTAGCAGGATGTATTCTTTACGGTATATATCTTTCACATTACTTGGAAATATTCACACACACTATGTTTTCATTTTTGTGTGCAGTGTGTTTACATTTACGTCTGCAAATAAAATTTAAATATTCATAGCAACGCACGTGCATTTAACTAGTTTGAGGCTGAAAATATACTTCCCTTTTATTGAGTTCCAGATTTACCCCTGAATTTTGCAACGCTTTTTTTTATGTAGGTTATCCGGTTGCCTAAATTTATCCCTGGATTTCTTTAAATCCCAAGGATATATTGTATACTTTTCTTAGGTGCATGCGTAACGAACTTTGACCAAAAACTGAAAAAAAATCTTATGTTGTAAATAATCAGTATTGATGGATCTTTATTGAACGACACTTTCTAGTGATGTTAATTTTATACCGACCGTTTTTTTATTTAGAGTAATTCTTGGTTAAAGAACTACATGCAAAGTAAGAACCCCTTATTTGTTGGAACAGAGGGGTATGAACGTATGTGCAACGTATCCTTTTACTTGGGCTCCTCTCCCTAACCTAGCCGCCGCCTCCTCTAACCGCCCCCCCTCCCGGGCGGCGGCGGAGGATCTACCCGCCCCGCTCCGAGCAGCCGCCCCCGGATCGCCGCACCTCAGCCGCCGCTGCTGCCGGCCTCGGCCCCGGCCCCGGCCTTGGCCTTGGCCCCGGCTTCGGCCCCGGCCCGGCCACAGCCCCGGCCCCGGCCTCGGCCACGACGGCGGTGGCGGCGCCCCTTCCGTCGAACGACGAGGGGGAGGAGAGGGTTTCCACGGTGGCGTTCCATGGGAGGTGATGAAGCGTCGGTGGAGGAAGCCGGGCGGCACGGCTACTTGGCCGGGGCCTGATGCTCTCCGTCGGTAGCCATGGAGGATTCGGTGGAGCGGTGGCGGCCTCCGCCCCGGTGACGGTTCAGCGGTGGTACGCATCATCCGCGCCGCCGTCTTCTTCCCCGGTGATCCCAGCAGGAGGGACTGGCGGCATGGGGGCTGCTGGTCTTGCTTTATTTTTGGTGGCGGTCCTCGGATTTCTCGCAAGCGAAGATGAAGATCTACCGGAGGTCAGTTTGCTTTGATCTGGCTGGAGAGATGAGTTCCGGAAAGCTCACGTGGCGAATGGAACAAAGTGCATATTTTGCCTGCAGCTTGCTGGATCGGGTGGTATTCGGTCGCGCGCACCCATGTTTTTATTCCGACCGTTTGGCCCCGGAGGGAGCGCCGCGAAGCTATATTCTGTGTTGACATCTCGGTGACTTTTTGGTCCATGGTGAAGTCAGAAGAAGGAA